>NC_045741.1:3632170-3639149 GCF_008692095.1 Etheostoma spectabile | reverse complement strand
GGGGAACAGAACACAACCGTCATATGTCATTACAACACATTGACATTGGTGAGGATACCGAGCCTGGGAGTTTGGTGTTGTATGTTCAGGCCTGATAGACTCGTGGTAGTACTAGCACTAGTATATTTCCACTTATGAATACACAGATTCAAGTCAAGTTTATCAAGAGTTCATATCTCCAGACATAAAAAAATCTGCAAACTGACTCAATTCTGATTTAACCCTTAATAGTGAGTATATATAATCATCCTTTCACTTTCATCCGGACCCCAGACCTTGAAATGACCCATCGCCGAGCCGCCAGGTTGGTAAAACAGAGCGTGCAGTGTGCGCTGATGGTTACCGAGGTGCTATGGTAGTGCAACTTCCTGGTATCAATCGCATTCTGCTCGGCGTAGCACAGATGTGACTTTTGACACGGTGCACACGTCCTGATATGAAACGGCTCTGTGTGTCCACAGAACACAACACGATGGAAAGGACTGATGAGCAGAGAGCGCTCTGACTAGGTGTCTGCTGCAGACTTTGGATCAGATTTTATATGAAATGTTTTTTACACACTTTTTTACATATGGGTTGGGAAATTCTTAGTCATTCTCAGGGTGTACGACAGCTTAACAGAGTTTAAAAAAACAAAAAAAAAACACAAATAGCCCCCGATAGCCAGCTGTAATCATCTGGAATATCATTTTACTGTTAGTCCAGGCCTATGTGTTCTTGTTTTATGCGTATGTCCTGTATATTTGTAGTTTATCTAATGTTTTCTTTTAATCCTCGTGTTGTCCTTCTGGATGCAAATTAACACTTAAAACCCCCCCGCAACTTTTCACTTATTTTGCCACTTTTTTTAAACGATTTTGTCTCTTGTCAACATTTTTGGCACTTTTTCCCCCACCACCTGCAGTATAAACTAACAATAACTTATTACCAATATTTTCACACTCAGTTTGGGATTTTATGGTCAATAAACCTCATGTAGCCTTACGTTTGAGTTAAAAAAGCAGAAAGTATGAATTATTTTGACTGATATTTGAGATCAGAGGATGTTGACGGATAATTACAGAGTGTCAAAGTTTAGTCAGAATAATGCTATAAAATGAAATAAAACACCCACAATTCAATGAATAAAGTGAACTGATCCTTAGTTTTACTTCTTAAGAGCATTTCATGAAACCATCCGTGTCACTTTTGGGCAATTTGGTTGAAAGAAACCCAAAAGTTGTGATGCAGAAACTTTGAAAACGGGTCAGACGGGTTTGAGCCAAAGACAACAGGAGCCATCTAGGGACAGCAGATACAAATCAGCCTGCATGGCTAAATCTGGCACTTTTACAAACTGGAGTCATGTTGATTAATGTGCGTCCACTTGTAAGTTAAAGAAAAAAGGAGAAATCAAAAAAGTAAAGAAAGTAATTTCAACTCATTGATATAAAGAGCACTGCATGGGGGATTATTTTCATAAGAGAAAGCTCAGTAAAGTCTCTTAAAACCATTTCCTTCTCTCACTGCAGTAGAGGCAGGCAGGATTTCGTCTTTTTTTTTTTATTTCTCTGAAATTGGTTCCACTCTGCCAGTCAAGAGCAATCCATCCCCAGAGACGAGTCGCAGGGTAAATTTTGCATACTGTAGTAATTCAAAACAGGTGGGGCCGCAGACTGATACTAACTTGACAGATTCTGAAGCTGCTCTGAGGCAGAGGGAGCAGCGCGGCACAGCACCGCCCGGCGTGGAAGGGCGACGCGAGAACAGGGGAGCTGCTACGCATCGATGGGCACGGGGCCAAGAGGGACGACCTCTGCGAGCTGAAGTGGAAAACGCAGACGCCGATGCCGTGCTCGTTGCAGCGACCCGAGCGTGGAGAGGGAGGTCAGAATTGCTAAAAGACGGGGAGTGAGTGATGTCAACAAAGAGGCTTTTCAGGATGGAACACTTAACATCACCTGCGTAGGAAAATGGGCCGACCCGGAGAGGGCTTAGTGTTTTCACAAACGTTTAACCCCACACGTTTGGGTAGGAGGCCAGCCATTCACAGGACGTGTGTGTGTGTGTGTGTGTGTGTGTGTATATATATATATATATATATATATATATATATATATACACTCTCCTCCCCTCCTTCTCCTCCACTCTGTCTTACAGTATACACTCCTTCAATCTCTCTTACTTGGAGGCACATGCGGAAAATAATGTAACAGTGTAAATATTATGCCTCGGTGTGCTTTTATGCAGTTGCGTGGTAACGTGGACCAGGCGGCCCGCTCAACACTGGCAACTGTTTTTTTGAGACAGGGTCTCAACCCCCCCCCCCCCCCCCCCCCCCCCACACAACACGCACACACTCTCAGAGCCAGGAATCAAACTGCAGTCAATGGCTGCTCTCATGAGGATGAGTGACGCCTTCGGCTGCGGTCGCTGACACAGAGGAGTGGGGTGGTGGGGGGGGGGGGGGGGCAACGCACAAGGAGGGAAGCTAGAAGGTGGTAAAATACGAGCTGAAGTTGATGCTCAGTAGAGTCCATGACCACCAACACAAACAGATCTGTGATCGGAGTTGTGGTCTTATTGAGGTCTCCATTTCTTAAAAACCTTGATGCCAGAGAGGGCACATCTTACTGTTCTCAACCCCCCTAACCGGTTCTCAAAGTTTCTATATCTGAAATTTGGGTTTCTTTCAAGATAATTTCCACAAAAATTACACGGATGGTTCCACTGAAATGCTTTTTTTTTTCAGCAAAGTATCCTGACTAAACTTGAACATATACCAGTCTGGGATCCTCTCATTATGTTCCTCTGATTTGAAATATTAGGCAAAATAATTTATAAATTCAGCTTTTTATAACTGAAAAAATAGATATAATTTACTAAATGTAGAAAAAGAAACAAAAACCTTGAAAAAAGCGTCAAGAACTTTGAAATATACACTTTTACTCGGGAGGACAACACAAGAGTTAAGTTAAGCTACTTTGAAGTACTTCTGACACCACTATATACATCTGACTGCTGTAGTTACTTGTGCAGGTCCAGATTTTACATTTACTTTCAGATGATTATGGATGCTGTCAAGGAAAGAGCTTGGTGGCATGTGACACTGTCAAAATCCCAGCTTAATTTCAGCTGAATAAAACATGTATTTTTGATACAATCTGTAGAGGAGCATGCAATCCTTTAACTTAATCTCTCAGCATGAAAGCCCCCAAATTGGAGATAGATTCATCACTGGGCAGATTTTGATAATTTCACAATTCAGTTACTTATTGTATTATTGAGTACTTTTCCCAAATAAATGATAAGTGCTTTGCTAGTCTAAGACTTTTTTTTTATCCTAAAGCGAGACTATGTAACTTTAGAATTAGGAAATACCATAACTTTCCACTTAGAAATTAAAGTTAATAAGCAATTATATAACAATGTTAATATAGCGTGAATTTCCCCCAGTCAGGAAGTCATTTTTCCTTTAATTCAGACACCACATGAATGCAGCACCAACGCTCTATCTCGCATTGTTAACGGAAGTGAAAATAATGTGTGTATCCACCCCGAGATTTAGCTCCGGTCCAATATGTAATGGGTTTGGCCCATGCTGCACCCAACAGTGGCCACTATTAGCAAGAGTTTCATAGTCTTGCTAATTTTAAATTTGGACTTTTACTGCCACCACTGCCCACTTATTAACTTTGAATGGGCATTCACACTTTAATTCCCCTCTGTCTTTCCCTTGGCACATTTAATCATTTTCGCCATACATGCCACTTGCTTTTATGACCATGCTACTCTGGCTAACCCCCGTTGAACCTGCAGCATTATTCCCCAAACGTGATAATCCCATCCATTCCAATCATGCCAGATTCCAAACAGAATTAAATTATTAAGGAGCTTACGTTAGAGTCATACAAGGCTTTAAAGGTTTTAGGGCTTTGGCGGTGGACCGACAGAAGGGCCAAAGCCATGGGAATGGACAGGGAGTTTCACACTGCAAAAAGTGTGCGTCTGAAGGAGACATTAAACCAACACAGTCTAAATAGAGGGAAATAGAAATGATAATTATGTTGGGATTTGTGTTGACATCAGCATGACACATCTTGAGCAAAATAAAGTGCAAAAAAAGTTGTGAAGTTACCTCACCACAGTAGGCAGATTCTTTCAAGTATTTTAATCTGAATAAGAATTCAAGAGTCCCGAGCCAGCATAAACGGTTTATAAAGATACAGACATTTTTTGCAGTGTAGCAGTTGTCTGAGAAAACACAGGAAGCTCTGCTCCCTTAATAGTCCAAACCCTCCGTCTTCACCTTGCAAAATAGACCTGTCAGAACCAGCGGGGCCAGTTAGCAGAATTTATGACTGTGTCAGAGTGGACCAGTGGCCCGGATCTGTGCTACCGTCTAATTTGACCTACAGAGAAAGTGGAAACAGATAGATGCCGCCCTAAGGATTTGCTATTAGAGCTCGCAGAGTTTGTGGGTCTGTTCCCTGGGTTTGGCTCTATGTACTGTACATCAACATAGAGGAAAAGACTGTAAAATGGGAAGTTTGAGAGTTCAAAGAAAAAAGAAATGGGTGAGAAAACCAAATAAACAGGATAATCTATCTTGTGATATCCCCTGGTGTGTTTGGGTAAAAGCGAAGGGTAGAAACGGGGGGGGGGGGGGGGGGGGGGGGGGGGGGTGAAGACTGTGGAAGGTTAAAAAATTTAAAAAGAGTCCAAAAATAATCTTGCAAAGTGTAGAAATTCCTACGCGGCCTACAGGGACTCACAATCCAGGCTGTGTTAAAATCTGGACTGGAAAAACAAGGATTTAAAGTGCTTAAAGTCTTAAAAAGTAACAGTGTGGAGCCAGTTTAATAGCCCTGCCTTTGGAAAACCTGTCAAAACAGGGATTGAAAAATCAGTTAGAGCGCCGAGCGACCTGGACCAAATGAAACACAATCATTACATTGTCAACCTTTGTTTCGCTTGTGCCGCCGCCGTTTAGCATGAACACAATAAAATCCCTTCCACCATATGTGGCTGCGTACAACAGCATTGGCTTTGGCTGTCAAAGCCTCAGGCCAGCTCAATAGGCAGGCGACACGCCCATCTCTCCCCACCTCCGTCTGATGGCTCAATAGAGAGGGGAACTTTAACCTTTAGGTCCTGCCCCTCCATTATGGAGGAGGCTCCGAGCGCCACAGTTGTCTGGGAAGGCGCACAATGCTCCGGCACATCGCCCTGCTGGAATTTCATTTTCCATTTTACAAATGGGCCACACATCCCATTTGCCGTTTCATTTGCTTTCAACAAACGTAGCGTTTAGTTCTCTGTGTCGCATCTCAATAGACTTACAAAGCGCCTGTTAGATGGCACTGAATGTCTGAACAACCTCCAGCACGCTCATGGAAAAGAATCTACTGAGATGTTAGTGTGGTACAACTATCCCAGCCTGTAAGACTGGATTATCTGAGGATTTGTCTGATTTGTGCTTTTGATTGAACTACCAATACTGACAGTTGTTGATAACGACTTATTTTGCTGACACTTTTCAGCATAATTCCAGTTTAAGTGTTACCTGCTAACTAATGCTAACTAGACATAGTAGTAATAGCATTTTCCTCCAGAAATACATTAATAAAAGCATGTGGAAAAGCATCTAGACCATCATGGGAGATTAAGAATGTCAACTGAAAACCATGTGACCTGCACCAACGCTTTCAAGGAACCTTACCGTCGCAAAATGTCCTTAAAAACTTCAGAACAGAAAATATCCTTCACAAATGAGCCAACATAAGTCTATTAAAAAATACAACTGAATATAAGAAATGTTCTGTAGGATACGGAAGAGGATTAGGGCCAGATGTGAAAAATGTATTTAAGTTGTGAGTTTAATGTCAGAACTCAAATGCATTTTTCACATTTGGCCCTGATCCTCTTCCTCAGAAGGAAGTGAACCTGATGAGATAACATTCATCTGTATAAGAATAAAAACGTCTTGTCAGAAAGGTTGTCTTTAAGCAACAAAGCAGAACACGGTGCATCTTCAGAAAAGCCCCCTTTCATCCACTCCAGTGTGAAGACAGGAGGTACTTTTGTAGGCGAGTAATGGACCTTAATGGCCCCCTCAGTCCCTGCTTTCTCTTACACTTGTGCTGATCCGAAGGCACTTAGAGAAAATGACAAACTGTGCTGGTAGGCGGTGCTGAGTGGAGAGGACTACACTGTGCTGCTCTGCATGGACCAGTTAGCAAGTCACTTAAAGTCACCCGTCCGAACCTTGAAAATCCGACACGCTCGCGAGTCATTCAGCTGGAATTAACCACGGCTGTCGACTCAAAAATCATCTTGTCGTTTCCATATGGATTGCCGGGGGAAGACAGCTTCACCTTAAGGACCCAGTTGGAGGAATAGAGTCTTTAGAAGGCCATTGTCAGGCTGTCAGGACTCGTGGTGCCCTCCCATCTACCCCCCCTGACCCTTCCAGATGAACGCATCACAGGGAGCGGCACGGCACGACTTGAAAAATTTCCGCCCCCACAATAGATTGCATATCGCACTGCATTCTGTCTTTCATGTGTCTGTCCACACAATGACGATTCAATCTTCAGCCGGTTCATGAAAGACTTAAAGTGCTCATATTATGAAAAAAAAACACTTTTGGGGGATTTGGGGTGTTATTTTGTGTCTCTGGTGCTTTCACACAAATACAAACTTGGAAAAAAAACACTATCCATGCTGTTTTGAGTCAGATCCGGTTTCTGAATGTTTTCTTCAGTCTCCAGATGAGCTGTTCAACATCTGCACGGCTTTCTACGTCACTAGCCAAGATGAGGTGGCTAACTGTAGCATGCTAGCGCTAGCAAGCTAGCTTGTTCTCAATGGCAAAACACTGCTACAACACCCACTAGTTGACCATAGTCTCCAGAAGAACTACTTCCTGTCCCTGTTCTGCAGATATTTTACAAGTGTCCTCGTCTAGAAGAAGTCTCCCATCTGATCCTGCCTTGGA
>NC_045741.1:3632012-3632160 GCF_008692095.1 Etheostoma spectabile | reverse complement strand
GCTGGAGAAAGAGTTATCTAGCTGATGCTATCATTACCTAGCTACTGAGCATGTGCAGCTCCCAATAAAGATAGAAAAGAAGTGAGATGTCTCACTTTGGAGTTAAAACAGAGACCCAAACACACAGGGTGAAAACAGGATCTGCAGC
>NC_045741.1:3631774-3632002 GCF_008692095.1 Etheostoma spectabile | reverse complement strand
TGGTGTTTTTTGAAAATGAAACCATGGAAACCTATTCTGGTACAAACTCAAAATACAATTATGAACCTGAAAATAAGCAGAATGGGCGCTTTAATACTCATTCTTTTCTGATTGCCTCAGGCTACATTTACATTGCTACGTTTTAGTTTTGAAGTGGATTTTTTTGAGACTACAACACAACCTAGCAGATTCCAAACCAAAACGGGTCAGAAGTGTTTTCAAATGTCT
>NC_045741.1:3628059-3631764 GCF_008692095.1 Etheostoma spectabile | reverse complement strand
GGTTTAGGGGCTCGGAAACGCCAGAGCTGTGTGACGTGTAAACTGAACATATTAGTTTTTTAAATCAAAACGTTGCAGTGTAAATGTAGCCTGAGACTCTCTTTCATTAGCCCTCTCCCCCAATCGGTCTCCCCCAAAGAGCCAGGGTCTGGCCGGGGTTTCTGCACGTGGCATCCAGGGGTAGAGCGGTCGGAATCGGAAGGTTCGGGGAATTGTTGGGTCTCTGTAAATGATTGTGTGGTCTCGATCTCCTCTATCTGTCAAGTGTCCTGAACTAACTTCTGTTATAATTTGACACATAACATTGACTTTAATGGCTCTGGTGACTAAAAAAAAGTCAGCACAAGTGACCAACAGTGTGTTGGATTTCCGGTTTCAACTCAGTGTTTGAAACCACCATCACAGTGAAAGACACATGATGCATTTTTGATGGTTTTCCTGAAGCCTCCAAAAGCTAAAGACATCCCAAATGGACCATGATGGCCGTCAGCACCAGCAGCCTTATCCTCCATGACTGACAGGACAAAGACAAAGACAAAACAGGGCGTCTGCGGAAACATTTGAGGAAAAAAGAATCAGAGCTTCTCAGTGTTTTACTGACAGGTGATTTCTGGGAAACGCAGTGCACGCTGACACTAACTAATGCACGTATGGCAGGATGAAAAAGTGGATCTGAAGGATAACCATGTTAAAAATTAGGGGACAATATAATGGTATTGGGCACATCACTCAACTTAATTGGAGATAATGTGACTTGATTTTTTTTTGTGCAAATGTCTGTGGATTTTCTCCAGCAGCTGGGACATTGCTTTTAAAAAGAAAGAAAAAAAGACATTTCCGATGAGTTTTTGAATTCTACTTTTTAAAAGATTGAGCTCTGGTGACGACCAAATTTCATTTATCTCCATTGTGTCATTTTTTTCATGGTGGTGATGGGGTTGAGTTTTTGACATTAGGGTGGGTGGAGCTGTTACCCCTGAACCCTCTAAAGCCAGGCCATGTCACAGGCTTGTCTGTCACCCAGCACCCTGGTTCTATAGAGGGTGACCTCTCCGTTCACCTCCCTCAAGGCCAACAGCGGCCACATGGTGACTGGCTAACTGGATTTTAGGGTAAGGGTTTTAAAAAAAACAGCTCCGGGACAGAAGGGAGGGAGGGAGAGGAGTAGCACAACGTCTCAATAAAGACACAAAGGAACGTCTCAATAACTGCCAACTACAATCTTATATCTCTACCAGACTAAACACGTGTGTTTAACCCTCGTGTTGTCTTACCGCCGACGATGCAACTTGTTCCTGTCCTTTCGGGTCAAAATTGAAAATTACAACTTTTTTTGACGTTTTTAGCACTTTTTAAAGCGTTTTAGCCACTTGTTTACAACAATTTCTGAGCTTTTTTCTTTTTTTCTACTACTAGTATAAAGAAAACTAACACCAACTTACTGCCACTATTTCCTTCTTTTTTTAAGATTATTTTATGGGCTTTTCCGTCTTTATTTGATAGGACAGCTAGGTGAGAAAGGGGGGGGGAGAGAGAGAGAGAGAGTGGGGAGGACGTGCAAGAAATAGTCCCAGGTCAGATTTGAACCCTGGACCTCTGCATTGAGGCAGAAACGTTTCAGGACATGTGGGCCTGCTCTAACCCCCGAGCCAACCTGGTCACTACTTCTACAAGTTTTTGGAATACATGGTCAATAAACCTCATTTCTATGAAAGTATGCCTAATGCTTTGGTTAAAATACAATTTTTAATCATGAATTAGTTTGACTAGGGAAGATCAGAGGAACATATGTGGATCTTTAATCACTGTCAGAGTTTAGTAACTTTTGAAACTTAATACAAAATAACTTTGAAAACGGGTCGAATTAGACCCAGGGACACTCGGGTTGTGGTAAATGGGTGCATTGCCATTTAAGGTAGCTGTAGAGTTGGATTTGTTCCAAATAGGAGATACCATCAGTTGTACTGAAATCATAATAAGGACAGATATTATGAGGGAAATTGGCTGATGGGAATCCACATAGCTCAGAGCCCGTGGGGGGGCGGAGAGTGAGCCCCGTGGTAAGAGAAACCAGAGAAGAGTCTTAGTAAGGGCTCAGTCGCCTCATCTCCAGCAGAACTCAACTAAAGCTTGATCACTGAGAATGAAGTGAGCAGGCAAAGGACAGTCTTTTGCAGATGTCTTTTAGTACTACAATGCACGGTACATTGTAATCAGGATATGAATATTTTTCACTAGCAGGAATTTGTTTCAATGACAAGCAGGCTTAGGTGGCTTTAAAGTGTAAAGTCTGCAAGGTATTCAAGGCCAGGTTTACTGGAAGTGAATTGAAAGAGTCAGTTCTGTATGCTCTGATAAGGTAAGTAGTACAAAAAGTGGCGTACTGCCCTTTTGAAAAACATCTTTGAAAAAAAAGCAGCTTCTTATATGTGAATATAGTCTAGTTTCTTCTCTCATCTGTGACAGTAAACTGAATATCTTTAAGAACAAGACATTTGAGGATGTCATCTTGGGCTTCGGGAAACACTTTGACATTTTTTTTTAACCATTTTCTGACATTTTAGAGCCCAAACAACTGATCAATTTGTCAAAAAAGAAGACAACTGCCTGTGTCCACGTTAACGTACAGCAGAAATATAACATGTCCTGTTTGGTTGGACACCTACAGACATCACCAGCACCATGGGAGCCTGTATGTTCAGCATGGGTGGCCACAGTGGGAACTAACCCCACGGCAGTGGACGGTGCCAAGCTCGCCCCGCTGGGCTATACAGAGCGGAGAATGTACAGGAATTTGTCTCGGTGGCTTGTTGACATCTTAATGTCACAGCTCGCCCTGACACAAGGCAGGACAAGGCCAACAGTTCCTCACATACGCTGGAAAGGCATACTGTGGATAGTAAGCTATACATAGTAGAACTGTGTAACATCCCATAGGAGTTAAAGCAGGGGAGTGTACAGAAGGGAGCGATAGGCACTGAGCGATAAGCACATATAACTAAATAAAAAAAACACACACATTAAACCAAGAACATGGCTCAGAGAATGTGAAGATGGTAAAAAGATGAAAACTTACATGCATTGCACATGATGATGTAAAATGCACGTGCAGCATAGGTGCTTATGTTTTATAAAATTGTATGTGCAAATTGCTAGTGGAAAAAAAACTGTCCCTGAATCTGGAGGTGTGTGTTTCCAGTTTTTTTTTGCACTTTATTGCGGTCGTTTTCTACACGGAAAAAGGACACTTAGGAATTTGAGGGATAAAGTGCAGTGACCGGTCAGTTGGGGATTCATTTCATTCATCCAATTTTGATCGCAATTTAGATTTTTGGCTGTACCTGAGAAAACTGATTATTTTACACATGACGTTTTGCGAGTTATTTTTTATAGTTTTTTTGCGAGTATTAAGGGAAATTTCACAGTTTAAGGTGTCGTCACTGTTGATTTGTTTGACTGCTTAACTGTTTTTGAAGTTCAATAAATGCAACGTCTTTCCAGAAGATTTCAGTATTGACCAAAATAATTGTGATTATAATTTTACTTTTTCCATAATAGGGCAGTTTGCGGCTAGCCATGCAGCCGTAAACTTTATCATCAGCAAATATTCATGCATACTTAACATGCTAAAAGTTGCTGTCGGGGAGCTGCTTCAGAGTGTTCTGAGAGCTGGTGACAGGTGTGTGTGTGTGTGTGTGTGTGTGT
>NC_045741.1:3625387-3628049 GCF_008692095.1 Etheostoma spectabile | reverse complement strand
GAGAAAGAGAGTGGGGACAGAGGGAGGGAGACAACTGCTGTTGGTCTGCTGGGAGCAGATGTTGGAGATCTCTGTAAACTGTTAATAGCTGCAGGATCTCATTACATTTAACTCTTTAAATGCCAAACTGCCGCTGGGGGAGAAAGTGCCTCTGGTTGCCTCACTACCAGCCTGACAAACAGCTTCAATGATGATGTTAAAAGATGCACTAAGAAAAAAAAGTTAAGTTAAATGTTAGCCATCCCTGATTTTTTTTTTTTTATGTAAATTCTCTCCCATAATCAAGCCTTAATCAAGAGATGTATATATATATATGTATATATTTCCCTACCTGGCCAAGGAACTACGGGCAGAAAATAGCAATTGTGCTACAACCTGATGCAATGCATCTCTCCTTGTTCTTACATAAGGTTCATGTATAACTGTGCATTGTCCCTATTTCAATGAATTACATGACATTATAATAATACACAGGAGAGAATATTCTCTGGGCATCGTTTTAGAATTTCTCTGTCATTAAGTTTGAGTTTATTTTGAACCATAACACACATTTTGACTGTTTGAATTCCGATGCTCTTACCACACGGAGTTTGTCTTTTAATGCTGCAGCTCAGGGCCGTTAAAGGGAGACAGAAGCAAACCAAGCGCTGTTACTTTAAGCAGTGCCATTCTACACGAGAGCCCACTGTTTAAAGTCAATCTGATGACAAAAGTGCAACAGCTGTTTGCTGCACTGCATTACTGTCAACATTGAGCTATCACGCGAGCACGCACGTATCTGTGCAGCGCAGCAGCCTGACCGCCCCCCCCCCCGATGTATTTCTGTCAGCCTAGCCGGGGCGGAGGGCTCCCCGAGCCCTGCTTCACAGCACTCTGCTTTAGTTCACACTCCTCCACTTATAGAAACTCACACACCAGGGAGCATCGCAACACTTTTACTGATACTGCTGGTGGACACACAGCAGCTCCACTGGACTAGCAGGGGATTGGGATGCCTTGCTAAAAGGCACGCCGATGGTAGCTCAAGCACCGATGGTGCCCTTGCTCCTGCTGTGCAATATGCCATTTCTATTCAGCGGAACCTTACTGATCTGTATGTCTATGCATAGTGTACATATTACTTTTAGCATTCTAACTCTTTTTTTCTGTACTTTGTGCCTATTCAATGGGTATTTGTGTTATTCCGTGATTACTACTTCGTCTTCTATTGTTCACAATATCAGAGTGATCGAGAAAAACGATTATTTTGCACACATCATTTTTCAAGTAAACTCTTTTTTTTTCTTGTGTTCTGAAGGGGAATTTAAAAAGGGAAAATCTTTTAATATTGACCCCACTGACCACAATCTAGGATCCCCTACTTGAAGTTGAGGTTCTCTCACCTTGATTCCTCCCATCCTCTGCTCTCCCTTGAACTCTTTGCCGTTCTTCAGCCAGTGGATGGTCGGCACCGGGTTCCCGGACGCCGCACAGCGGAACTTGACGGTGTTGGCGGCTGGAACAGCCAGGAGCTTTTTGTCCATCCGGTCTGGCCTGGTCCAATATGGAGCTTCTGTTGGTAAAACACAAAACAAGGGGTTGCGTGAGTCATGGAGTACTTATTCTCCAACAACAGAACAGACAGTATTAGGATACAACATTTAAAGGATAGTTGTATGCAGTTTTGACATTTCTCAAGTCTTAAGTCATTCGAGTCTCAAGTGATTTAAGATAATCTATCTCGGGCTAAAGTAAACACTTGACACTAGTCCACGTCAAAGGCTCAGTTTAATTTAGACAAGTCCTATTCATTTTGGGAAATAAAAGGATCCCTTTGAAAGTGTAGCTGGGACTCTCTAGTCCCAAGTCCTTTGAAAAAACTCTCAAGTATTGAGTCATTCCATACTCAAATCATTTGAAGTTCCTCAAGTATTGAGCCTTTCGAGTCTCAAGCCATTTGAAATAATCTATGTCAGGCTAAAGTCTGTTAGAGCAAGCCTCAAGAAATACAAGACAGGTAATGTCTCAAGTTAAGTGTCAATTCAAATTGGACAAGTCAAGGTAAAGTCCAAAGTCATGTGATATGAGCCAAAGTCTCAAATCATTTGAGACATGTTTGAGTCAAGTCTCAAGTCCACGAGGCTAAGTCCTAGTCAAGCGTTAATAGTGGTATGAAGCTGGGACCATGTCCTTTCAAGGAATGTGGTTCTGGGATAGAAACAGGTCAAAACTTGAGACCAGGTTTTTGTTCCCTTTTGTGACATGGATCTGACTAGCTTTGCCAAGACGTACCACTTTCCTACCCTAACAGATCACTCCCTAGTTTTCCATTTTCCACGTTCTTAGATCATAGACATTTTTGGGAAAGACCCTCCAGGAATTCATAGATACATGTTTTTGTAATTGCTAAAAGATGGCCCAGCCGGTCCAACTTGCTCTTCTGTTCTGTCTTCAAATTGGTCCATCTTGGATGAGTTATGTACTTTGCCAGAGCAGATGAGAGGTTGTGGTTTCACTGGAGGTCTGTACCTGCACCCATTATTCGCCGACGTCAAGCCGACCCTTCAGTCCCAAGAGAAACAGTTCAACGGTGTAAAACAGTTTGACAGATAGCAAAAGGACACAAAACGTGCGCTTGAAGCGTCAGGAGGACCAAACAAAGCTTATAATCTTCTTCCCCCCC
>NC_045741.1:3624042-3625377 GCF_008692095.1 Etheostoma spectabile | reverse complement strand
CCCCGTAACAATGCAAGAGTTCATTTGAGTCATCCAATCCTGAGAGTTTGGAACCCTGTCAGGGCAATTTATTGAGTTGTATTGAGAAGACGGGGGACAAAGAGGGTGTAGCGAGTCAGAGGGGCCGATTGTTCCGCTGTGTGGGTGCGGAGGGTGAGAGCACAGAGGTATGGCTCACTCACTCTCTTTATGGTTCTGTGTGAGTGTGTGTTAGTGGGTGCGTGTTAATGTGCGTGTGTGTGTGAGTTTGTGTTAGTGGGTATGTGTTAATGAGTTAATGTGTGTGTGTGTGTGTGTGTGTTTCCTGGGACAAAAGCTGGGGAGGTGGCTGACCAGTCATCAGATGTCTCTTTTACTTTCTAAATGTAGGAGGAGAGAGAGGGGATGATTACCATCTCAATGTCTGCACTGTGTGTGTGTGTGTGTGTGTGTACACGAGTGTGTGTGTGTGTGTGTGTGTGTGTGTGTGGGTCAACAAAAGTTGAAAAACTAATTCTCACCCCTTGAGCACCACAGGTTTTTTTGATCTTGTGGGACAGCTCAGGTGAGACGTCAATCGCAGAATACCTGTCTGTGATTGGCTCTACAGCGTGTGTGTCTGTTTCTCGCACGGCTTTGGGATAGATTTCTTTGACTCCTGCCATCGAGCTTTGGCTCGGGCTTCACGGAGTAATTCCAACCAGAGCCGGAGAGAGAGAGAGACACAGTGATGAAAGACACAGACGTGTCTTCTTAGAAAGCAAACAAACAGAGAGCGTCACTCGACTCTATTGAGCAGACTGTTAACTCGGCGTGTGTGTGCAAACTAATGGAGCAGCTGAGCACTGCTCCCAGCTCGCTAAGACAAACGCTCTCCACGTGCAACCACACACACACACACACACACGCAGCCCCCACCTTAAAAGGGAAATATCTGTTAGATTTCATTACTTCTCTCTCTCTTTGTGTCTCTGCCTTGACACTCGGCGCAGCGTGGGACAACCCTCCGAGGAGTCTGAGCACATTGTTTTCTTGGCATCGCAATCAGCCACACACACACTCGGTTCAAACAGAAACAAACAGTTTTTTTCAAACAGTCTCTCTCCTGTTGTGTGGTCCTCGTCATGCTGCTGCTGCTGCTCCTGAACTCATCTTGGCCTGCAAAACCCTGTCCTCCTGCTGCGGCTGATTCTTCAGCCACGATGAGGTTTTTAACCCAAAATAGGACGCTTGTGTGGATTCAGCATGTCTCCATGGTTTTTTTCCTTCTTTCACAAAAACAACCTGAGATTGGTTTATTCGCTGACCTTTAGCTGTGCTAGCTGCGGCGCGCGCGTGTGTGTGTGTGTGTGTGTG
>NC_045741.1:3622423-3624032 GCF_008692095.1 Etheostoma spectabile | reverse complement strand
TGTGTGTGTGTGTGTGTGTGTGTCAGGTGAACTAAGTGGGCATTGCGGTGGCAAATCCTTCTTCATATTTTCTAGCAATGCATTTTCAAGTGGCTTTTTTTGTCTGGTCATGCTGCTGTTCCATAAAGTCTTCTCTGAGCCGAGGGGGGAGGGGAATCTCTCTGGGAGCCCAAACATGTACGACTGTGTTTCTGCTGTGTGTATGTGTTTGTTTTTACACCTCCACACACACTAGCACACACACATTCACTAGATATGTCTACTGGGGGAAATAGTATTCTATTACAGCTACCAGTTACCAGTACTTTATTCAGATATTCTTCTGAAGCATCATCCAAACTTTTCTGAATACTTTTAGTTGGTTTTAAATAACATAACACATGATTTGACAGCAAATAGAGGGTTCCTTTGTTTCATCTTTCAAAGAGTGACAAGATCCCAAATGGATCTGTACTTGGCCAAGTCCAAATTTTCTATTATCGCTGGCGAGCAGGTGCCATTTTCAGTCACTTTGGTTGCTAGTTAGAAGAGTATCTTACCTCTTGTGTTGTCTTTCCGTCAACAATGGGGGAAAAAAAAGTTTTTTTCAACATTATTATCACTTTTTCCCACATTTTTGACACTTTTTCAATGTTGTGGGTGCTTTTTTTTGTGGTGTTTTTCCCAAAGTTTTTTGATATTTTTAATGTTGACATTTTCAGCTAATTTCCACGGCTCATTTTCTGTGGAAAAAAAAAAGAAAAAAACTGAAAACGGGTCAATTTGACCCCAGGACAACATGAGGGTTTATAGTGTAACTAATTTCAATGGTATTGGGTGGAAAGTTAGGTCATGGGCCAAACACAAGTATTAGTAGTTATTTTTTGATTGAGATCCAGGAGCTTTTCTAATGACTTCTTTTTGTGTAAGAGAGGGCTTTTTTTTGTTTTTCAAACTACTACTACCACTCATGTATCTGTATCATGCATCCCATGATAATCTGTCACTGTGTGTATCATAATGCAGAACCAGAAGCTGATTAAAATGTTGTAAATACTTCCTATTTCTAAAATAACTTCTGTACTGAGTACTGTGCAGCCTTGCACTTTTGTTGTTAACAAAATAGAGAATGATTACATTTTCTTTGTATCCACACACACAACCCCTGTATCTCTCTGGTCCCTTTTCCTCTGACTCCCGGCTCTGGGTCGCGGCTCGAAGGAGCGTGACTGTGGCTCTCTATAAACCCGACTCCGGTGCAACAGCAATTAGCTGGAGGAGGACCCAGCGCGGTGCTGGTCGCCACGGCACAAGGCCCTTCAGCGCTCAGACACCGATCTGGGGGGAAAAGGAGGAGGGGGTTTGGTAATTGTGTAATTGTGTAATTTTCCCTGGCTGACGCCTGCGAGCGCACAGGGAGATTTCATTACAGATTACAACCGGGGTTCTTTTGAAGGCACGCTGTCCCGGAGGGCCTGCGGGGACTCAGGGCAAACAGAGTCAGAGGGAATGGCGGCCCGCGGAGCAGCGTAGCGTGGCCCAGCGTCCGGCTCTCTGCTCTCCTGCCAGGGTAAACAAGGAGGCTGCATAGCTCAGGAGCACAGTACAGATTAGGCTCTGTTAACATTCC
>NC_045741.1:3615797-3622413 GCF_008692095.1 Etheostoma spectabile | reverse complement strand
CCCTACACACACAGACACACACACCCACCCACTGCCCTTTCACTTAAAACAGCCTCCGAGTGTGTACACTGTTTTCCACACTGCAAAAAAATACACTCACTTTCATAACTCACACACATCGTGTGGGGGCGTTAGGGTTTGAGCTCTGACCATTTATTGGCTCCTCTGTCAGGTCAGCATGAGAACTCCAACACAGCCGATCACTTTTGAAACTCGTCCAAAATAACTTGTTTAAAGGACACAACACACCTCTCAGGATCTATTCAGGCAGTTAAACCAACCATTGGTAGGGTCGTCCTCGACTAAAGACGTTCTTAGTCGACTAATCGATTAGTTCAATTGACAGATGATGCATGTGCTTCATGTGGCTGCAGAGACTAGAAAAAGAGCCCGGATGCCAGACGACCTTAGCCCAGCCCACAACATCTGAGGTCCGGTATGGACTTGATCCGTTGTGGAGCAACTATGCTCGAATCAAATAGTCAGGGGCGGGCTTTATACGATGATGGACAGATGATCAACAGCAACATAATCAACCCAAAAGAGCGCTCGGGTTGAAGTCGTTTACTGTAGATTCCTCCATGGCGTCTGTTATAGAAGACATCGACAGCCCGTTCATTTTAAAAGAGGAACAGAGAACAGGGATCAAAATCCAATTTGGAATCAAATTCCAAATCGGAAAGACGTTGTTGCCGTCGTCGTACGTCACACACTCCTTTGCTCTGATTGGTTGTAGGTCTATCCAATTGAGTGCGGAGGCATTTTCTTTCCTGGTTGTGTTGAAACGCCCCGTAATCACAGCCCAATGGGGCAGAATCAGACTATTTGGACTAGAATCTCAGTATGACCACGTCAGGGTACTAGAAAAGCTCAATTTAACTTAACCCTCCTGTTGTCATCAGGCCAAATTTGACCAAAAAGTTTCTATATCAGAAATTTTTTTTCAAACTAATTTTCCAAAAAAATAATGTAGATGCTTTCCAACAAGGATCCTCACAAGTTAAATAAATAATCAGTTAACTACTTTCATTGAATTTGTGTTTTTTTGTCAATTTAATAGCATTTGGAGAAAAATCTATTGGTAAAAAAACCTTTTTAAAAGTGTAAAAAAAGAGAAAAATGACATTAAAAGTGATTAAATGTGAACAAATGTCAAATAAAGTGGCAAAAATGTGAAAAGATGTTGACAAAAGTAAAGAAAATGTCAAAAAAAAGTGATAAATGTAAAAAGAAGCTTTAAAAATTTGGGTAAAAAAAAGCACGAAAATATCAAAAGGGTCAGAAAAAGTTGACAAACGTTGAAATAGTAACAAAATCATTAGGAAAAACTCACAAAAGGGTTGAAAAAGACGACCATGACCTTGATAAAAGGTTTTTCATTTTAAATTTTGACTCAGAAAAACTGAAATTTCCCAATTACCCATACATGTACATGTACATCTGTGTACATGTGCTTGTAGCTTTCGTGTAATTAAATCACTAATCAAATGACTAATCAACCAAACCAACACCTAAACGACTGGTTAGTCGACTGAGACATTTTAACAGTTTATTTTGTTGAGTTTGTTCCCAAAGGAGATTTTATTGGGAGATATGTATTGTTTGGTGATGCCATTATTGGTAAATCCCTTTCACACTTTCACATGACAGAACTTAAACTGACTTGAACCGACGTCTGCACACACACACGGTTTCCTTTGTGCTTCTTCTCCCAATAGAAATGTCAGCCTCCCACTTCAGCCAGGAACATCCATAATGTCCTGTGTGTCCTGCCTGAGGTTTAGATTTAAACCGGAGATACAGAGGCAACACACACACGGTCTGCTGTCTTTCTCTTCCAATAAAAACTGAAACACAAATCTGCTGTCAATCCTGTAAATTGGTCGATAATATCATTCGCGTGCAGGCATTACTGTGGCTGCCAGGGCAGGAATCTACCTCCTCTGCCTCCTACCCAGAAGGCCGTGCTGAGCGGGTTGCGGAGGGTAGTGGAGAATGAGCTCATGACTGCAGCAGCTTGCCTGGTCTCTGTCTGTCTGATTGCCTCTCCTCCGATAACAGTTGCCTGTGGCCGGCAGCGAGCATCATTCCAACTGGCAGCATTTCAACAAATCTCCGCTTTTTTTCCCTCTTCAATATCTTTCGGTCTCGCTGTCAATCAGCAATTGTTTCCTATCCCCTCGCCCTCATTAATAGCCTGACTCTTTCCCCCCATCTCCACATCTCTGTTATCGTCCCTCTCCGCGTGTGGATGTGGATGTTCTTCCGCTCGGCGACGGGGACTCTCCGCCTGGCTGTGTGGCTCTTCACGGAGCTTCCTTCCTTGCCGTAGCCTGCTAATTAGCGGACATTAAGCAGCGATAGGGGTTTAACGTTTCTGGGCTAATCCCTCTTCCTTTTGGCCGGGGAAATTGGAGCCGCGTATGTCATGAGGTAGACTTACATCCAGAGATTAAGTCTGGCTGCCCGAGGCTATTTACTGGCATTCAGGATGTCTGCAGTAAAGCTGCTGCCACTTCGGCCCATTTAGAAAACACTTGAGGCTTTCAGCGCATTCAAACACATTCAGGTTTCTTTTTTTTCTTTTTTTTACATTGCAGGTGTTAAGCTTATCCACAGCAACTTTTGGGTACAAAGACAGCAAGGAGAAGTTTTCTGCGGCTTATTCTGCTGCTTTCTCCTGTAATCTCTCTGGATCAGAGCACCAGCTAAATTCCTTAAAGAAAAAGGCAACACTGTATGAATATAGAGCCGGCATAAAGACTACATTTTTAATTGTCCAACATCCGGAGGGAGCAGAACGCAGGGATTGAAGGTAAAAGTGAACCATGACCAAGAATATTAAGACATCCCTGTGTTCATGACATTATGTAAGAGCTTGAGTGCACACAAATAACTATTATTAATTACTTTCAGAGTTGTAAAATGACAGGATTAGGATAAAATACGATTTTTTTGATCCAAAACCGGGCTTTTACTTTTGTTTTTCTTACTTACAGTTGTCTTTCTCAAAGCTGCCTTTGCATGTTGCCATCAGCAACGCCTGCCTCATTAAAATACATATTTCTTTCCTGTCTCCAAACACTGAGGAAATCCTGAACGCATGAAAAAAACGGCCGAGAAGGAGAAAATCTGCAGCTCCCCAGAACCCTCAAGAGCTTAAATAAAAACAATAAACCAGTTTTGACATGATGTCTTTGTTGGAAAAGCTCTTTCGCAGGATTTATTTGCTTTTATTTTGATAGTAGAAGAGAAGAGAGAGATTAGGGTTGACAATTCAAGTCCCCTCTAACAGCGGACATACACTCCGCTGCCACTTTATTAGCTACACCTAGCTTAAACCTACAGAACATTCCTTCATGAAGGAGTCATTTTAGTTCAAACTTTTGTCCCTTTTTCCACGCCAGTCCATTATTTTATGTCTCTCTCCCTCACTATGTAATGATTGTAGTGGACAATAGATTGGGTGAACCGTTAATGATGCATGCAGCCTTTGGGGCTTTTTCCGTAAGTGTAGCGTGAGTCACTCTCAGAGTTTAATTTTTGAGTTGAGTGCGGCGACAGTTGGTTTGGTCCGAACTTTTGTAGCGACTGTCTGTCACTTACTCTGAACAGTTCCATATTTCGCCTCTGGCACCGGTTTTGTCGAGTAGTTACGGTGGACCGGGATTCGGTTCAAGATGCGATGGACTGTTTGACACTGTTCTTCATTGCAGCCCACCGTCGAGATGTAGAGTTGTCTCATTGAATCCTTTGTCTTTAAACTGTTGTGAACCGTCAACGTGCTAAGAAACTAAAAATAGGAAGTACATTTCAAACCCACAAAACTTTTGATCCAGCCCGCAAATCAATTTAGGTTCACACTAAATAGATTGGAAACGTTTTTTCAAACTGCAATTACGCGACACTGAGAGCTGAATGTGGCAGATTTGCCGACTTTGAGACTTTGAAATGACCACAGAACCGGTGAGTTAGCATATTTAGGCTGTGAAACAGGTTGCTGTGTGTAGCCTGCTTTTTAAAATGCATTGCTTTTCTTGATTTGCTAAATTCTATAATGGCTAAGCTTTTACTTTTTTTGCTGACTTGTAAGCGAGAAGACTTTATAAAAGCATGTCAATAAACTAAACATGTAAGGCCCTTGATGTGATTCTCATCAGTATGGCCCTTGAAACCGAAATGGAGTTTGACAGCCCTGTTTTAAGGACTTATTTTTAGAATATTATCAACTAGTGCTTTTATACAGTACAGAAGCCATTTACCTGTCATTCAAAGTCATACACTGGCGGCCAAGGCTGCCACACAAGTTGCCACCTGCTCATCAGATAAACACTCACACACATTCACACACACTGATGGCGCAGCATCGGGAGCAATTGGGTGTCCAAGGTCTTGCCCAAGGACACTTTGGCATGGGACAGCAGGGATCCATGGGTCGAACCACCGACCTTCTGATTGGTAGACGACCGCTCTGCTACCTGACTCGCAGCCACCATATTGTCTCCCTCTATCCCGCCATCTCTTCCTCTCTCACCCTATTTCCATCATTTACTTTCTCTTTTTTTCCCCCCCATCTGTCTCTTCAGCCGCCTCCCTCCGAGAGCCACAACAAAGGCAGCACAGTGTCTGGTCCGGAGCCCGCCGTAGGGGTGGAGACGCTGTCAGTCTCCCCAGAGTCACGTTAGCTGATAGAACAGAGGCGGCAAAGCGCACAGCAGCCAGCAGAAGCCATCTCTCATTGTTCTTAGTTCACCTGCACGTGAACTCGGCACGTCTCCGAATGCCAAAACAGCTCCCATCACAACAGAGCGCTGAGAGGGGTGTTACCTGCAGGAGAACCTCAGGCTTTTGATCTGTGCGACAGTGGCGGTTAGTTTGGTGCCCCCAGGGAGAAGCTTTGATTTGGGCCCAGCAAGACAGTAATCGCTTATGAGAGCCATATAAAACCTAATTACAGATATATCAGTTGCATACACGCCATGATAGTCATGTAATTGCCAATAAAAAGCTCTTTTCTAAGCAATTATTGTGGTTTCTACAGACACTTTCTTTTATGACAGGGACAAATGAAACTCTAAAATGCAGATTAACTGTTGACAACGTAAATAATGTGGAGACTTTCTGTTCCACAAAGGACTGTGGAGCTAGAGCAAACACTTTGCTTGCACTTTTGAACCTGTTCATCAAGTTTGCTAATAGTTCAGGGTTAGCAATTCAAGAATCCCTCAGGTAAATGGAAGAGACTTGACTCAGAGTCAGAGGGTCTGCATTCTGTGTACACGGTATCCCACTTTGTGAAAGAAATACTCGCCAGCATATTTAAACCCGAAAGTTACTTTTAACTTAGGTTATTTCACTTGCATTGCCCTGCAGTACTTCATACTAAGTAATCCTGGTCTCTGAAAGATAATAAAAATCACAATAAGCTACAATTTTAACAAACAAAACAACTGTGGTTTCCCTATGGTTAAGATTAGATCTGTGATGTGATCTACATAACCTTTATGATCCATATGTCCGATGTAGGGGTACGATCTATCTTTTCACAGCCTCGAGCCCTATTCACAGGGGATTAGTATTACCTGGGGTCCTCTAGTAATGTGCAGTAATTGCGGAGGTCGTCTGTGATCTTATTCCTGTGCAAATATGCCATGTCAGTAATTTAGGGTTATATAAAGGTTTTGACAGAGCCTTGGCATCATATGTGGGGGGATAATAACTGTCAATTTGAGTAAAATATAGACTTGGCATTCATGTGCCGCACTAAAAACAGAAATGGGAAGGTCATTTCTAAAGAGCGTCCCATGTGAATATAAAATTCTAAATTTAAATTCTGCACTTCCAAGTCATGCTTCTTACTAACTTAGGGAGCTTACTCCCCGGAGTTCTTATGCTTTCTTGCCTCGCGGTTTTCCTTGGATTGGGGTGGCACCTGGATCGTGGTTGCAGCTGCTACCGTGGTCCTGCTAGACGCCCTACTACACCCAGCACTGCTACTACTATTTTTAGTCATACTTGTATTCTCTCTATTGACACGATAATTGCTACAGTTCATCATACCAACTGCTATATTATATATGAATGATATTTCTCCATATCTGTGTATCTGTATCAGTGTCTCTGTGTTCCGACCTGCAGCCGACTACCACCAAGAGTCAGCGTCTGTCCAGGTTTCTGCCTGTGAAAAAAGTTTTTCCTCGCTTCTGTCGCACCAAGTGCTTTCTCTTGAGGGGGAATTTGTTCGGCCTTTTGAAATCCTAGAGTGTGGTCTAGACCTACTCGATCTGTAAAGTGTCCTTAGATAACACTATGAATGAAAAATTAAAATTGAATGGAATTTTTGATGGAAGGGAAATAAAAGTGGTAGAAAAATGTAACAATATAACATGGAAACGTCTTCTTCAGCCTCATTCTGACCCGCTCGCAGCCGTTAACAGCTCCCACCTCATTCAGCAGACTGCTGCGTGGCAGCAGGTGCTGCTCATTAAGCTTAACGACGCCGTTCATGCAGCTTTAATGGAACTCAGGTTGGAGTTTCGACATGAGAATTCGAGAACACATTAATGCTTGGTGTTTAAGTGCTAAGGATACTGTTGCTAGGTGGCAAAAAAAAAAA
>NC_045741.1:3613161-3615787 GCF_008692095.1 Etheostoma spectabile | reverse complement strand
ACCTGGAGATGCTTTGTTCTCTTTTTGGTCAAACATTTCAATCGCATAGGTAGGACTATTTTCATTTCTGAATTTGAGTCAAAGTTCTTTTGCTTTTCAGGTTTTTTGGATGGAAGATGATTTCATACAAGGCCGTAGGTTTAGTCGGACTCATCTCCCTAAACAGGAAAGGCTCCAAAAATATCGCCTTACTTACACCAAACAACATTGTTTATGTGAAAAAATAGTAAATAAGAATTCACCATTTCCATTACCTGCATCTTCTGGATCTTCGTCATAATCTTCATCATCACCAGATGACAGAGAATCTTAAAAGAAAAGACAAAACAGTGGAAGAGAGATTTAGTTCAAATCTAATGGTGAACAAATCGTACTTTGCATCTGTAGACCTAATAATTCATCTGGACAACTACATTCTTCAGACGACGTGAACTGCGTCTGCACATCAGATAACACAGAAGGCAGTTACTACATCTGGAAGAACTCGGAGCCCAGAAATGATTGGGTGCAAGTCAAGAGGGAAGTGGAGTGGGGGGGGGAAAACAAAGCAGGAGTTTTGTGCAATGTGAAATGCCCCGTGGAGATTAAATGGTGTGTGATCACCAACAACTATGATTAGACATGTACACACATAGTCTTCACACACACACAAATGCATATTAAGCTCATTGAGAACCTCATGAATGAGTCTACAGTTCTCTGCAGCGTGGCGGCTTGCTCAGAAAAAAACACAACCAAAACATTTCCACAGACGTTAGAAATGGGAGTCATTAGTCCTGCTGTGGCACACTCGTGCGATACACACATATACAAAAACAATTTAATCTTTGCAACAAACGCAGACGCTAACTCCTGCTAGCAGTTAGCGTATCGGATGACGTCAAACTATTCTCCAGCTGCAGATCCGACTGTTTAGATTTGCTGTGTCACACATTTTCACGGCTGTGTTGTAATTATTTTCAATCTGACCTGGAGGTTTTCTGGTTCAGCTTCACAGGTCTGGGTAATGGGAGCCAGCTGTTACCTCGACAACCGCGCCAAGCCCAAACTGCTCCTGAAACTCCTGACGAGCAGGTTTTAGTTTCTATTAATCAACATCTCAGTCCACGACTCGACTCGACTGTGGTGCTGCTCTACAGAGAGAAGTCGGACTCACATTGCAGTTTGCATAAGTTCCATCACTGTCGGTTTCATTTTCTTTTTTACACAAAGCAGGGGCCCTTCAGACAACACGTCTACTGCCATGCTAGCAGCTCTGTGAGGCTTCACTTGTGCTAAATGCTAACGTCGGCATAATAGGCTAACATGCGCACATTGACATTAACACTAACATGATGTTTAGTAGGTGAAATGGTTACCGTGCTAATGGTGTTTGTTGACAGGCTAACGTTAGCTAATTAGCACCAAACACGGACAACAACAAACCCCACATTTGCCATATTTAACGTATCTTCTGGACATGAGAAACAAATGGACAGTCAATTATGCCGACTGCACTATAGTGCAGTTAAATAACTAAAACAGTACTTGAATCAGCAGGTATTGGAATTTTGTTTTACAAAGAAGAGTAATACAATAAGAAATGATATTCACGAGACGTGGCTAAAAGCTCCAGAATATTTTCAGTAGGCCTAACATCACTGTGTCCACGTTCGGACACCACTCGCTGCTATCGGCCATATCCAGACACTTCAGCCTGACGCACTTTGTGGTCTTTTCGCAGTACTTTACGTCACCAAAATGTTAACCGAATTGATGTATACCCATCTAACAATCTACATATGAAATTACCTATATGTACATGGACATTTAGATGTCTCAGTAGTATATGAAAGTGGAAAAGACGCAAGAACGCTCGGGCGAGGGAATCTCCTCCTCTGTTTTTACTGAACTGGACATTAAGGAGCTCCTATTGCATAATTCAGAGTTGTTGAAGCATGGTATTATATCGGAAAGGACAGATGTAAGATCCGGGAGTTTTGACAGCATTGATGGGACTTTCTTTAACTAACTGTCTGTAGCGGTGTCCGGTTATGGCCAAGGGTAGCGCACGGCTGATTCATCGGCAATAGCGTACTTTAGCGGGCTCTTGTAAAGTAAATACTAAAGTAACAAGTTAACACCATATACCGTTAGAAAGGTAAGAAGTCACACGATAGTTTTACACCATTAAATTAACTTACAACGTCAATAGATCATTTAGATTTGTATTTTAACAGATATTTGGATAAAACAATAGCCAATACGTGTCCGGACGTGGACACAGTGACGCTAGGTGTTAAGTGCTAGGTGAATAATATTTGTCTTTAAGCTTCCGATAAAGGCCATAAGCCAACGTGGTGGGACTGTGGATTGCTATACAAGCTATTGCCCAACTCTATTGGAAAAAAAGGAAGTAAAACAGGAAGAATGGTTGAACATTATGAAAACAAGACTGAACTCCGAGTATAATCCATTTGGAAATTATTTTAGCATGCTATGGGTTTTTGCTAAAATGAATCTACACACAGGTATACAACATAATTCACTATGTACATCTACGAACAATTCTTTAATAGCCCTGCAGACATAAAATATGTTGCATCTACCAAACAAAAGTTGCTTATTTTTGCTCATTCACCCCCCC
>NC_045741.1:3609113-3613151 GCF_008692095.1 Etheostoma spectabile | reverse complement strand
CCCCCCTCAGATTACAGCGTCTTGCGTTCAACATGTGTGCTGAGTTTGCTCTCTGCTGTCTGGACGCCGTCCAGGTGCTAAATCTGATACCGCTCCTAAATATCTGACACCTTACTCAAATATTTGAGGGAAAACACAATAGTCCATGTGTGTTTTAGGTGAAGCCGAGGCTCTGTGTTTACAGCAGAGGGAAGAGAGCAGGATATTGCAGCTAAATACTGAACGTAGTCGGACTTCCGAGAAATTTGAAAAGTGTATTAAAATGAAGTGTTGAAATGATCCGAAATGTCTGACGATTTGCTGCGATGAATTTAGCTTTTGCGGCGTGGGGGGGAGGGGGGGTTTCTCCTGAAACAAGCCGAGCTGGAAGCAAATGCAGAAATCTCACCTCATCTCAATGCTCTAAAGAACATAACTTGGAAGGGTGGAAGTGTTCTTCTTTTTAAATCACTGATGGTGGGGACTGTGTGTGTTTGCATGTGGGGTCCTGCGGTCTGGAGATGAAATGTGGGTCCAGGAGGAGAAGCTGTCCACTGCTAATCAGTCCTAGAAAAGGCCATTTTCTCCAAGGCTTGAGGCCAAACACATGTATCTGTGTGTGTGTGTGTCTGAGGCGAGGCGGGCGGGCTGGGGGGGTTTGAGAGGGAGCAAACCCTCTCATTTCTTGCCACCCCATCTGTTTTCAATGATGAAATCTTTCAAGCTAATTGCTTTCTAATTAGTTGTCAATAACAGGCTCAGCTGGTGTCCATGCGTTTAATGGCAAAAAGTCGACTAACTTTTAAGCTACTGCTCACGCCCTTCTGACCCCCCCAACCCCCCCCTGCTTTCCTATTAGAGCTCTGTTTGCATCACACACTAGTTTAAGACGTTACTCATCCCCTCGTACGATAATGAATTACACCTTTGACAGTGCATCATGAGGGGGAATTGGTGTGAAACTTGGCTGGGTGTTAGCCGGTGAGAGGCTGCGCTGGTGTCACGCTTTGTGTGTGTGTGTGTGTGTGTGTGCGTGCGTGTGCAGCTTGGCAGGCAGCTAACCAGGAGTTGAAATTGAGCAGGAGGAGAAAATAATAGAACTTTTCTCTCCAAGCAAGGTTTTGACTGTTTTCACGGCGCGTTATGAAAAGCTGTCGTGTCAAGACATCGCTGCTGTAGCTGTTCCACTGTGTTTATTGATAGGAAATACTTCTGATTCTCAGTTGTCTGTCAGACGGGCAGAATAAGCCGAGGCAGGGCGGTTTTCTGAGAGTTCCACAGGGTGCAGCCAGAGGGCCTGTTTCCACTGGAGCTCTGCTGGGCACTCAAGTATCTTAAGATAAAGAGTGTGTTTTTGGTGTTCTTTAACGGGAGATGTCACTGGAAATATGATTTTTTACATATTTTTCGTTCACATTGCAAGGAAACAATGCTATGTCTATTTCTTTGGCTAACTCTTGTTGAAGTACTTGACTTTTAGAAGGCCCAAGAGGTAAAAGTCACCAAAACTTCATAAGAATAAAACGTTAAATCATCTCATGAGTAGAGCTGCATAGATTAATCAATTGATGGATTAGATGTTAACTATTGAAGTAATTGACAACTGTCGATAGTTAAATAATCGGTTTGAGTCATTTTTTGAGTGCTCTAACATCCAGGGTCTTGCCATTGTGCCGATCAGTGGTGTAGGAAGTATTCAGATCCTTTACTTCAGTAAAAGTACTATTACCACACTGTTAAAATACTCTGTTACAAGTAAAAGTCTTGCGTTGAAAACATTTTTCTTGAAAAACTAGGTATGAAAAATTGTGTTTTATGTGCAAAATTTGTAAAGTAACTAGTAACTAAAGCTTCAACATTTCTCTCTGAAATTTAGTGGAGTAGAAGTAGGAAGTGGCATGACAAGAAGAAACTCAAATAAAGTACAAGTACCTCAACATTTCTACTTAAGTACAGTAAATGTTGAGTAAATGTACTTAGTTAAATTCCACCGCTGGTGCTGATGAAGAAAAAAAAAATAGACAAAAGACAGGTGTAAAATTAGCCTCTTGTTGCTCTCACCTGTCACCCGGATGGTGTAGTTGCTGAGCAACGTGTTGCTGTGGGCGAGCCGGCAGGAGTAGACGCCCGAGTCCTCGTACGACATGTTGATGATGCGCAACATCCTCTGGCCCAGCCGCGTCCTGTTGCTAGGCGTCAGCCCGACCCCGTCTTTGAACCAGACGACGGGCTCGGAGTGGTCTTTCAGGTCGCAGGACTTTTCCAGCGTGTCCCCCATGCCCAGAACATCGTCCTCCGGGAAGGCGGTCTCGCTGGACACAGAGTCTGTGCACAAAGACAAGACAGATGCTTTGTTTTCAGCACGTTTCAAGAGACATCCAACTTCATGTTTCATTGTAAATCTGTGTTCAGGACTGTGTTAGAACCCCATCTTGTAATACGTATTTCAATTTGGTATAGTGATTACTTATTTTTGTAAAGCTCAGGTACTTTCCCCATTAACTTGTATAGACATCCAACCTGGCAAAGCGTTTATATGACATTTTCTTTAAATGTCGCCACCCTACCCATCTCATATGCCCACTTCTGGATTAACGGCACCCCTTCATTCTTCCATCCTCTCAAAATAATCTGTCTGGCTATCATTAAACTAATCTGGACCATAGACTGTATAATATTAATGGACAGAGCATGTGTGATGTCACCCATTATGTTTGTGGAGATCTGCTATGAGTCGTCGAGTTTGCTGTTATGGGGTCAGCCATCTTGGTTGGGGAAGTGACGATTTTAGAGGGGGGGAGGGAGGAGCTGCTTACACGCTATGTCACGTTACACACTTTCACTGGCAATCATATCATAGCCACGCCAAAAAATGCAGGTTTAAGGAGTCTCCCCCTGCAGGAGATCAGATAGAATGCAGGTTTAAGGAGTGTCCCCCTCCTGGAGATCGGATAGAATGCAGGTTTAAGGAGTCTCCCCCTGCTGGAATTTAGATAGGACAAAGGTTTAAGGAGTCTCCCCCTCCTGGAGATCAGATAGAATGCAGGTTTAAGGAGTCTTCCCCTCCTGGAGATCAGATAGAATGCAGGTTTAAGGAGTCTCCCCCTCCTGGAGATCAGATAGAAAGCAGGTTTAAGGAGTCTCCCCCTGCAGGGATTCAGATAGAATGCATGTTTAAGGAGTCTCCCCCTCCTGGAGATCAGATAGAAAGCAGGTTTAAGGAGTCTCCCCCTGCTGGAGATCAGATAGAATGCATGTTTAAGGAGTCTCCCCCTGCTGGCATTTAGATAGGACAAAGGTTTAAGGAGTCTCCCCCTGCTGGAGATCAGATAGAATTCAGTTTTATGGCACTTTCGCATTTGCAGAACTACGCCAAACCGGATGCATTGTTCATTAATATTAACAGTCTATGGTCTGGATCCAGCTTCTTATGTGGTAATCCATCCCGTTTAGGATTGACCCATCTCCCAGAACAATTAATATCAGGCTGTATGGAACCTAGGTTCCTCCAATCTGACATAGGTTATCATGTATCCCGGTCCAAAATCCCTGGACCGTTTCACAGGACCATAGGACATGTCTTACAGTGATAAAGCAAAATCAATATGTAACAAAAGCATACATTTACAGATTACTGTATGCATTCTATTTGTCATCTATTAAGTAAAAATAACAAATATTATCTGGTGCTACTTCTCAAATGCAGACATTTGCATCTGCATAGTTAGATACTTCAATTGAATACTTAATGCAGATTGGACTTTTTAAGATGAGAATAACACAGCAGGCTAATCAACAATGAAATTGCTGCTAGCATCCTGCTAACATCAGGACACAATGTTGGCTATATTGAGAGAAAACAAGGCAGGTCAGCTAGGCGACATCTGCAGGTTTGCAATCCTGTGATATCAGAATCCCTTTTCTCCCAGCAGGTACAGTATATATACAGTATGTCAAATTCTAATATCTAAAGGATTAGGACTTTGTATAAACACGTTCTTCCTTTTTCCCCTCAGTGTAATTAGGAGGCAAACTCAGTCACAGTTTTGTCAGTATAAA
>NC_045741.1:3605243-3609103 GCF_008692095.1 Etheostoma spectabile | reverse complement strand
CCCCCCCCCCCTCCCCAAATCTGAAACAAAGAGGCAGTGATGCAGAGTCAACTGCCGACCCGCTGGCGAGCTATCAGCAAATCTACCTCAGCGAATCAGAATGGGGCAACTTTTTTATTCCAACGGGAAGACGAAGACAGATCTGGGCTGTGTGGGAATGAAGCTCCCGCCCCGCCCCTCTCCGCTCCACCCTTCGCTGGCCAACACCAGCTCATTTACTCCAGGAGCTCCGTGTGCCAGCTCGGTAAGAGCCAGGGGAAAATCAACATGTTTACTGGCTTTCGCTTAAAAGGACGGAGGAGACATGGAGGCCACGTCTGGATAAATAAACAGTGGCTCTCCTCATGTGCTCGCATCAGAGGTGTCTTCTCATCCAGACCTCAATTACACATCATCGCCATCACGGGGGAGAGACAGAAGTAACCTCCACTTTGGTTGCTCTGGCAAAACAGTCAAGCGAACGCCATGATGTACACAAACACAAGGGCACTTCTGAGCACGCAAACAAACGCATGCATACTTCCACATACGCGAGACGTGTAGCACAAACAGCCGCTGCTCGGGCAACGGAGTACACAACACGCACTTGTTTGCACACACTGATGCAAACACCCATAGCAAAGACTGAATGAGGTGTGTTAAGAGTGTGATTTATGGTGGCAAATCCACCCAGTGTTGACCCGCTTGAAAGGGCCAAAGCAGTGAACGTGAACGCAGCCCTCTCTCTCTCGCAGACAGCCTCGAAACCGAGATTAGTAAATTGGAGTTGAGAGGCAAGGTTGGAATCAAGAGCGGCCCAGACAAGACAATCTTCACGGGGAATGCGTAATAGGCGCTCTAAATTATAGATGAGCTCTTTTCAGTGTGAGACAGGCGGCTGGTGCGGACCAAACGCGGGCCAAGAAGAGGAAAGCACCCTCGCAGACAGACAGACAGACAGACAGAGAGACAGAGAGACAGACAGATGTGCTGTTTACGTGGGAGTAGCAGCAGGTAACGCTGCCAGAGTTCCCTTGAAAAACACCAGTGTGTTGGCATATCATCAGTGCTCTGAATTTAAACTACAGTAAGGATTTTCTTCCATGTACTGCAGGTCTTAAAGGCCCCATACAATGCTTCAGGTTCATGCTTGTATTGTTGGTTTCTGCTAGAATATGTTTACATGCTTTAATATTCAAAAATAATGTATTCCCCCTCTGTCTGAAACGCTGTCTTTTAAAAGGCCCCTTCCAAAAAAGCCAATTCTTCTCTGATTGGTCAGCGTTTATGAGTCTTCCACATCTGCACTCATTGCAGCCGGGGAATGACTGTAAGAGCACTGTAGCGGCACTACCTATATCCCAAAAAAAAAAAAAACCTTTATTCTTAATTGTCACATACACACAGTAGTGAAATTCTATTACTACATTTCACCCATCCTAGGTATAGGAGCAGTGGACAGCTATACAAACTGCGTCTGGGGAGCAACTTGAGTGTGTGTGTGTGTGTGTGTGTGTGTGTGTGTGTGTGTGTGTGTGTGTGTGTGTGTATATATATATATATATATATAATAATTACAAAATAGCTTAAGTGAAGAGACTTGTCACATCAAATTTGGATGGATACTGCATGTGCAAAACATACTGTATGTAACCTAAAAGACAAAGATCCACCTCTCCACAGCAAAAACTAAAATGGCCGCTACGTCTCCTCAGGTTAGATGTTGAGTTGTTGAACGCTCACATGTCCGTTTGTTTTGGTCGACACAGAAGACGCCGCATAACGTAGCTGCTGTTTCGCACTTTTCCTAAAAGGTAATCATGCTTTCACTATGAGGCCGGGGGGGGGTTCCTCCTGGTCTGCGTTGTCTTGGCAACGGTTGATTCCGACATCTTTGATTTGCTACAACCGTAAAGCTAACCTGTCCCGGCGCTGAGATCGAGTATGGTCACGTGACTGCATAGCGACGTTTGATTGGTGAAACACAGTCACGTGGTAGAGCCTTCAGCGGAAGTCTCTCTCTCTCTTTCTAAATAAAACATTAAAATGAGACGTACGCCGGGGTAAAAACAATGACGCGTAGAATACCAAAGAGGTAAAAAGAAAAGTAACGAGCTCATTGTGGCCTGATGTAGCGGAGTAAGAGTACAGTTTCTTCTTCACTAATCTACTCAAGTACAAGTAAAAGTATAGTGATTTAAAACTACTCCTAGAAGTACAATTTTTTCAAAAACTTACTCAAGTAAATGTAACGGAGTAAATGTAACTCGTTACTACCCACCTCTGTTAGTATGTATAATCAACAATATGGGAGCTTTAAATAAAGTGAAGTGAATAGATGAGTTGTGAATTGTTTTCTTTCTTTTTACACCCATTAAAAACTTATGGAGCTCTTAAGTCAATAATGTGCTTTACCATGGCTGTGCAGCTCTCTGCGTGGGCCTCTGGCTTTGACAACTATATTTACAACTGATTTTTTTTTTTTTAAGTAGAAAGGCCCATTCAGGAGAAGAAAAACACAGAGACCACAATGCACGGAGCATAAATTCAAGCGCAGCATGAATGGCTCGCTACCTTCGTGCATTACTTATGACCTCTGTGAAAGAAAAGGAGAAAATGGGTCTTAGAATATCTCCAGGTCTTAAACATGGGGAATTGGGCTTCATGGGGTAGATGTAATAATCTCCAGAGACTCATAGCTCACTTTGGCTTCATGGAGCAGCAGCAGCAGCACCGAGGATTTACGGGAACTGTTTCTTTGTATTAGGCACATATTTACTCCTTAGAGGGTATCTGCAGCCAAATTACAAACACGTTTTTTGCACTTCCACCTAATGAGTTTCAGTTTTATATGCAGAGGTTTTTATTTGTTACTATCTGTACATTGTACTGGAGGAACATATGGATTAGATTTTACAGCTTATTTCATTAGAAATAGTCACAGCAAGGCAAGGCAACGTGTTTGTGTGATCCTATTGTAAAAGGAGTACTTTTTGTTTTGATCCCGGGGAAAATAAATGGGAGTTTGGTGCGCCAGCTTGACTGCTTCCACTGCCAGAGGCGAAACAAAAGCAATTTACAGACAGAACAAAAAAAATAAATAAATAAAGATATATCCCTCATACATGAAAAAAAACGAAATAAATCCATTTTTCAGGTGTCACACAAAAGAGCAAAGCCCCCTTTTTTTTTTTTCGGCAGCCGTCAGCGACAAAATATCTCCTTCAGATGCTGCACTTTGAAATGCAGATTTAAATGTGGCGTTAAAAAAAAAAGAGCTGCTTTGAATGAAAGTGGATTTGGACAAGCTTTGAGGACCGATGTAGCAGCCTCGCTGTCCCTTCAGGTGAACGTCCTGCAATGTCCGGTCATATGTTGGATCACACAAGAGACTCAGAGTCGACGTTTGCAGAGCGGTAGCCAACGAGAGGGCGGACTCCGATGCATCTCCCGTGTACACACACACACGCCACATTGAAAAATGTGAAAAAGTGATGAAAAGATGAGGACTTTTCTATAGCCTGCTTCGTAAAACGTCTCTGTGTGACGACAGGGACGTCAACAGCTAGCTTAACAGGGGTATACCTGGTGAGTTTTTATATATAATTTTTTAGCAGTAGTAGCATTGTAGCAACAACAAAAGCTTGCTGCTTGTTGGTGTTGACGTTCTTTGTCCTCTGTGAACCTCATGGTGACAAACCGTTGGATTTCAAAGCACTTCATGAATGAATCCGATCTGAAGTGATTCTGACGAAGCAGAATAATGAAAGCTCGGCTGCCCAGCCTCGCGTCGACATGTAGACGTTCCCGCTGTTTTCTCGTCCGGTGTGGAATGTGTGAGCTATTGGCTGCCTGGTGTGTGTGTGTGTGTGTGTGTGTGT
>NC_045741.1:3597024-3605233 GCF_008692095.1 Etheostoma spectabile | reverse complement strand
GTGTGTGTGTGTGTGTGTGTGTGTGTGTGAGTGCTTGAAGGGGGCGGGAGCACTCTTGCCGGAACCTGGGGCCAGCTGGAAGCAATGTGTGATATGAACTCTTTGAGCGTGTGTGTAAATGTGATATCTACATGTGTGTGTATGTATCTGCAGTTGTAAAGGATGAAGTGTGTGTGTGGGTGAGTGTGAGTGTGTGTGTGTGTGCACTGTGTGCTGGACGGACAGTCACTCCATAAATCAAGAGGCCCCTGGCCTTCTGGCCCCTTCTTACCCTCTCGGCTCGATATCATAACAAATAGCCCTTCAGAATAATATAAAGTCTCTCTTTGAGATACTGCGGCACGCTGTGCGTAAACGCAGCGCGTACACACTCCGTCCTCTCTGTGCGTCTGAAGAGGTTTATTTATCCTCTACAAACTTCTCCAGGGGCCGGCGGGCAGGCTGTGGCCCTAGGGATGAAAAGACCTCTTTATGTGGGAAAGCCTTTCTACGCCTGACTCTCTCTAACACACACACGCACGCACGCACACACACACACACTGAGGGACTGAGCGAGGGATCCTGGAGGAACAGGAAGGAGTGTAGACCAGACAGAGGAGCTGTCGCCATGGCGGCTGTCATATCAGGTCGCAGGAGGGAACGCCGTGGATGACGTACAGCTCGGTAAACACACACTTAATTCCAGTTTATCCAACTAAGTTGTATGTTAAAGGGGCCGATAAAAAGAGTTTGACTGCTTTACAACACGTCTGTGGCAGTTGATGGAGCGGACATTAATGTCAGTGACTACATTTCCAAGTTTTCTCTCCAACTTTTGAAGAAGGAACGAGATTCTGTGTCCCGTACAACAAAACTGCATTTTCAAATTTTCCAGGGAACTGTAATTCCCTTAAACACAGGGGTTAACATTGTGAATGGCTGAGAAAAAGATGATGGTTTGGGTTTGGAGGTTTAAGTTATGTTAGTGCGTTAACACATTGGGCGTAACAAGCAATCAACCAATCAGAGGTCCTCTCTTTCTAATCTTTTGCATGTGTGTGTGCTGCTGTGTGTCCCTGTGTGTGTGCTTTGCATGAGACTAGGAGCGTTTTACTAATGTGCTGCTAAAATAACAATGAAATGCTGCGTAACTGACATAAGACCAGGTTTTTGTTGGTCAATGGTGCAATCACTTCCCGCTGCCTAAAAACAGCAATACGCCCAGAATGCACCTGAACACACCTCCCTGTAAGACCAGCACACCCAGAATGTGCCCTGAAACACACTCCCTGTATACCAGCACGCCCAAATGCACCTGAACACACCTCGATGTATGACCAGCACGCCCAATGCACCTGAACACACCTCCCTGTAGACAGCACGCCCAGAATGCACCTGAAACACACCTCCCTGTAAGACCACCGCCCCAGAATGCACCTGAACACACCTCCCTGTAAACCAGCACACCCCAGAATGCACCTGAACACACCTCCCTGTAAGACCAGCACAGCCCAGAATGCACCTGAACACCCTCCTGCAGAACCACACGCCTAGATGCACCTGAACACACCTCCCTGTAAGACCAGCACCCTAGAATGCACCTGAACACACCTCTATGATGACCAGCACGCCTAGAATGCACCTGAACACCCTCCCTTAAGACCAGCACGCCCAGAATGCACCTGAACACACCTCCCTGCAAGACCAGCACGCCCATGGGTGCAGGTGCATATTCTATTTAAATAATGTGGACGCTGGACAGGAAATTAACAACTGTGGCGGTCTTACTGTGAATGGCAATGCATTCTGGGAGAAATTATTAATACAACAGCACTATCTGCAACAGTGCAGCTGTCACAAAACCTTGCACTTATTATAACAACTGTCAAATGTGGCATTCAGATGAACATTTTGACTTTTTTTTTTCTTTCAAGAGCAAATCTGTGACTGCAGACTTCGCCAATATGAACCGTCGCCCCGTTTCCAGCTTTTTCTGTTGTCGTAAACATGTCTCTCTTCACTGTGATGACTGTCTGAGCGGTTGACACCGAGCGCTTGAGTGTACAGCCGGTAAAAAAAAGAAGAAGGAAAACTTCACATTCAAGATGAAATGAGTGAAAACTGTGAATCTACACTAATGTCTTTAAAAGATTGTTTTGGACGTTTCCTGGTCCGTGTCCCTCGTTTTAAAATTCAGAATGATGAGGGGGTTCCGTCAGTAAATAACTAAACCATCACTCTGCTGGCAGTTTGATGAATTCATTTTTCTGCTCCGGAGGAGTTGAATACAGAGTTGTATCTAGAGCCCAACCGATATATTGGCGGGCAGATATTAGGCATTCTGCATTTATAATGAACAATAAAAAAATATATTTTTTCTTAAATATTCATTCATCAGAATCATTTAAAATGACAAATAAATATTTCAGATAAATTCATTTTTTTTTTTAAATAAAATAAAAACGGCTTGTCAACCATGTTATGAGCATTGGCGTTGCATAGTCTGTCCACCAGAGGACGCTCTACAACGTCCCTGTTAGTGATGGCGTTGCATAGTCTGTCCACCAGAGGACGCTCTACAGCGTCCCTGTTAGTGATGCCGTTGCATAGTCTGTCCACCAGAGGACGCTCTACAGCGTCCCTGTTAGTGATGGCGTTGCATAGTCTGTCCACCAGAGGACGCTCTACAGCGTCCCTGTTGGCAACATTGATTTTTTTTTTTTTAATGTGTTTTTGTTCAAAGGACTTTAAGTTTCATACCTTAACTTTGTATTTTTATACATTTTATTTATCAGAACTTTAATATCTTTTTGTTCTGTTGTGACAATAAAACAAATAATTATCATATTATTTTAGTGAGAACTCATAATAACACTACAAATAACTAAGGTTAGGGAAATTTGTTTAGTTATGAGTTTCTGGGTTATTTTTTAAATATAATGTATATCAGCCGCTAGATTGGAATATCTGATTTTTAAATAACCAAATATTTGTATGATGTTGGCCTTAAAATGCTTTATCGGTCGGGCTCTAGTTGTGTCTCTGCTGTCCTGTGGGTCTTTAGGAACACCAGATAGGCTCAGGAAACCAAGCTGCTTTGCATAAAGAAACATCCCCGCTGAGGTTCAAACGGGCTGGCGAGAAGGATCATAAACAGTAAAAAATATTACCAGACTCCCGCTCTGTAACAGGTACTTTTATTGAGTCTGGTAGGAAAGCAGCAACACATACTGTCCCTTGTTTTAAACCATATCTGCGTTTAAACCACTTCTGAAAGTGATGTATTCCAGATGGGCCGGGGAGACATTCGTCTTTATCAAGCTCCCTTTTTTTTCTCCTCCTCCTCCCTACCCTGAGCTAATAATACAACGAGGCCATGTTCCCAACATCTGCAGAGCGGCGCTGCTCTCAAGCCAAACATTTCAGCGACAAATGGCCTTTTTTATTGCAGGTAATTAGTTGTTTCGCTTCCTGCTACAGAAAAAGAATAGACTCTGCTTTTTCTTTTTTGACCAGTGAGAGCAAACGCGTTCCACATTTCTGCGATCACTTGCGGCCAATCGGTGGGCATGTGTGTGATGCTGGGATGTGCAGTGTGTCTGGACACGTGTTGGTACATTTAGTACAAATAGTAGAAAGATGAATTGGTTTTCAAATCCGAATTAAGATTTGAAAGAATGCGATTAGCTAATCAATCAAATGTGACAGCATTTAGTTTTATTTATTATTATTTAATTGCTCTTTTTATTACTATAGGGACTGTTTTATCATAAGATAAAGGCTGGCATAATGCTATATTTCATATATTTTGTTTACAGGTCGTCCTATTTTCAGTGAATCCTTCATTTATTTCTCATGACTTTATTTAACATGGTGGTAAAAGATGCATTGCTATTGAACTCAGGCATATCACACATTTCAGCTTACAGGAAAGTCCTGACATGTTTCATTATTATGACTTTAGCTTTGTTGATAAATGTGCGTCTGACTGTTCCACGTCCCATACTTATTAAAAGATCAACACTTATTGCTGCCAGTTCCTGTCCATGTTCTCATCCTTGCATAAGAAAATAGATCAGTTGGGAGAGTGTTATAATGCATGTAAAAATCGCAAATCAAATTTTAATTGCAGTATCTGGCAGAAAAATCCCATTTGGGTGTTTTCCGCAGCCCTAGTTATATGTCTAAGGGAGTCAAAACGTCAGACTTTCTTCCACAATGTCTCCACGCTCCCAGATCTCAGCAGTTAACTTGGTGAGTACTATCTAATTACTACCAATAGGAATGATGGCCAACGCCAAAACAAAAAGAGATTCTGTATTACAGAAAGGTGCTGAAGAGCCAGCGGCCCCACACAGACCGCCAGCCTGCTTCAGACCGTGATGTCAGCGTCCCGCCAACACGCTCTTCAACTTCCACTTCCTATGCTGAAAAACTGGACCGGCTGCCAAACTCAACACCCCCTCACACAAGCCAGCATCACATGACCTTCAAACAGGATCTGTTGAGCCCCCCCGCCACAACCATCAGCCCCCCACCTCCATAAAGAGCACATTTCTCTTCCCCCATTTCACAGCTATGCCTGTTGTAAATCCTGCTCGTCCTGGAAAAGCTCCCTCTTCTCTTTCTTTTTAACCCCCTCTATTCTCCCCCCCCCCCAGCCACTAATCTCTTTTCTATGGTTTGGCCGGATGTAAATACCTTTAGACAATGGCCTTAATCTGGGCTTGCCTGACAACCTCACACCGTTTGCAAAGAAGCCTGCCAGGGGAACGATGGAGAGAGAAGAGCGATGGCTCGGCGGAGATCAAGGAGTAGAGGAGAAAAGAGGAGAGGAGAGGGAGGGTTTCCCCAGCTTGTTGCCTCTATTCTTCTCCGAGCTGAGCCGCACTTTATCAAAAGGAGCCCCTAAAATCAAGTTAAAGATAGACGTTTCCTCTAAACATCCCGCCCGGGCCTGTGCCAGCCCCCCCCCCCCCCCCCCCGGCGCCTGGCCCTCTGCTCGGCTGCGCTAACGAGCATCGGAAGCTACTGTACATCCAGAACACATTGGCAGCGCCCAATCGTCTTTGCTCCTTTCATACCCTCGTCATCACGCCCACCTGCCCTCCGTCCCATCCAGCCTCAGAATAGGGCCCGGGTTTTTGGTCCGTGGTAATTGTCATTCCAAAGACGAACTGGCCTAGTTTCAATTCAACGGACAAGTGTAAGAAGAAGCCCGGCCCACAAAAGCCAGGATGTCTGCCAAGTGGGCGTTGGACTACCATACAACCTAATCACACTTCCATTAACAACACGGAGGAACCAATCCAATTACAAGGCAGCTTCTTTGGATCTCACAACGTGGACGTCAGACGCTTGTTTTTTTTAGGGCAGCAACTTCTCTTTCAACTTTTAATTTTCCTTCAACAAAGATATCAGCAAGGAGTCAGCTGTGAAGTTTATTGATTTAAGGTTACTCTGGGAGGGCGACATGATTTCACACACACACACATTGGAGGAAAAAAAACCAGCGCTAGGTCAGCACTACTGTACCCTGAGAGGCTTGCTGGAGGAAAAAAAAGAAGACAAAAAGCAGAAAATGGGGCAAGAGCACAAAAATAAACATGTGTGCTGAATGTGGAACCAAAAAAAAAAATAAAAAAAGAAGAAAATGATTCTATTGAAATCCAAGAATCTTCCCAAACTGTGCCCTCCTTTGAATACCTGAGAAATCAAGGTACCATCATATCATCTAATGGAATATCTCATGTCACGTGTTGCACAAACGGCACATGATTTGAACACACAAACGCATACACCCATGCGTTTACTGCTCTGTTTATGAAGCGGTTTATTAGTGCGCTGGGATTGCGAGGGTCCGTCTTTCTCGCCTGGTTGTTACCTCTCCACGTGAAAAGAAAGTGACCAAAAACATCACCAAAGGTGACAACATTTTAAAAAGTGACAAGAAAATTGGAATTAAATGGACAAAAACATCGAGAAAAGTGTAAAAAAAAAAAAATAATATGTTGAAATTTAGACCCAGAAAAACACAAAGTTGCATGGTCGACAGGAAGACAACGTAAGGTCGAAATATATATCAGCCAATATATCTCAATATCGGATTTTTGTATCGGTATTGGTCTTAAAAACCCTTTATTGGTCGGATTTACTGGATTTACCCTGCAGATATCTGAGGACCAGGTACCGTAGTCCAAAGAAACCCTAACCTGAGGTTAGAACACCAACACTAAGACAGAGTAAGGGGACGGACATCCGGCCGAAACGAGGGACAAATCCGGTGGAATTTCCAGCGGCACCTGAACAATCCTGGAAGCGGAACGTTGTTGATACACACGTATGTTGGGGCTAAACGTGGCCCTGGGGTGTCGAGTGTGTTGGCTTGTGAGAGCAGGACGAGAACAGGAAAGCCTGTAATCCCATCATCCCTCCCTCCAGCACCCGGCCTTCACTTCCAGCACACACAGGCCACAGAGAGCAGCCTCTGTTTGGGACAAAGAACAACTGGAGCACAGTTGTCCTGAGACATCTATACCAGACATCTCTACTAACACAGCCTGAACTCTGTACAATAGTCCTTTAGAACCAGGGCTAAGAAGAAATAACTGAAACCGTATGTAGCCAAAAGAAAGCTTTTTTTAGTTTTTCTTTTACATTCCACTATAAGTGGTACACATTACAAAATCCTCATTTTGTAATGTTGATGTAGCTTAACCCTTGTGTTGTCTTCCCGTCGACCATGACCTTGTTGTCCTTCCAGGTCAAAATTTGGCCGTTTTTTTCTATGCTTTTGACACTTTTTAAAACATTTTTGTTTTAAATTTTTGACACTATACCATTTTTTTGGGATTTAAAAATTGCCTGATAGTTAAGATCAGACGACGTACAGTCAGGATTCTGTTTTTAAAACCATTTTAAAAAAAATTTCAAATGCTATGAAACTGATTAAAACAGCCCAAATTTTAATGAAAGCAATTGTTAAATTTACCAAGGATCATCCATGCATCCATGTTATTTCTTGGCACTTTGGTTGAAAAAAACTTGGAAAAACGGGTCAAATTTGACCTCAAAGACAACATAAGGGTTAAGAGAGAGTGTTAGCATTGCTAACTAGTTAGCCGTGCGCGGCAGGTATCCGGCCAGCCCGTCAGATCTGTTTCTTTTTTTATTAAAAGCATTTGTGCATACTGTAGGTCTTGACATCTACACTACCGGTCAGAAGTTTGGGGTCACTTAGAAATTTCCATTGAACTCCATTGTAGACAGAATCCCAGCTGAGATCAGTTGCATTGTTTTTTTAACCAGGGCAGCAGTTTCCAGATTACATTATGTGTTTATATAGTTGCAAAATGGTTCTCCAATGTTTTATCATTTAGTTTTTTTAAATGATAGCAGATTAGTAAACAGAATGCGCCTTTTGAACATTGGATGAATGGTTGCTGATAATGGGCAATGTAGATATTGCATTAAAGATCAGCCACCCACTCAGATCAGCTGGTATTCTGTCTGTAATGGAGTGGTACGGAGATTTTTAAGTGACACCAAAAATTTGACCAGTAGTGTATATGCAATACAGAACTGCTTCAAATTTTTGAACAAATATTTGACATATTAAAGAGGAAGAAGGGAGAAAATGAGATAAGGAGAAAAAGAAAAGACCTGAGTAGACACAGTATAACTCCCGTCTAACTGTGCGTTAACCCACCCACCCAGCCGGCACTACCTGGGATTTTTGTGTTTGTGTTCAGTTTGGATGTTGATCGAGTTCCAGTTTACAGCCCTACATGTCTGTGGTAACCACTTGAGTAACCATGGTGACTGAGCCTGTGTGCGCTCCACTACGGCCTACAGTCCTGCTTTGCCATTCATCGAAGAGTCAATGGGGGTGTCCTACGGAGGACACTGCGACAGTATAGTGCTGCGCACACGAAAATGTTCAATTGCTTTTCCCATTCAGCCGACGCCAACGTGTCACTGAGAAAAACCGCTCACACTTGACTTCCAACTGCTCCAGAGGAGCGGCTCATTGGCCAACAGGAACATTTCTAAAATCCTAACCCGGCATCGAGGGTGAAACTAGTTGATCTCTTGATTATCGGATCTTTATTGTATCTTTTATTATTGGAGCATTCTCACCTTTTTTAGAGAGTAAACCCTCATGTTGTGAAAAACAGGTCAAATTGACCCGTTTTCCTACATCAATGTTCTTTTTAATTCCCCAAAATAA
>NC_045741.1:3596894-3597014 GCF_008692095.1 Etheostoma spectabile | reverse complement strand
ATTGATTCCACACGACGCTCTTTGGCAAGTACACATCTCTACTTTCATTCATTTGGGGGTCTCTTATTAAATTTTATATTTATTTGAAAAAAACATTGAAGTGGTTTTGAAATAGTAATG
>NC_045741.1:3596754-3596884 GCF_008692095.1 Etheostoma spectabile | reverse complement strand
GTAAAAGTTGACATATTCCAGTCTGTGTGATTATCCATCAACATGCATTCCTTTAATTTTAGTCTAAATAATTCAACATCAGGGATAATATCCTATGAATGAGGTTTATTGACCATAAATTCCAAAGATA
>NC_045741.1:3584369-3591869 GCF_008692095.1 Etheostoma spectabile | reverse complement strand
GGGTGGGGACTAGGTGCACTGAGAGCTGGGTATTGTTTGACAGTTTAACTGGGTTTGACAAGTAGAGCTGTAACAATGCCAAATTTTGCTACACAATTACGTAATTGAGATTAACAATATAAAATTTTAAAAAAAATATTGATTTAGTTATTACTTTTTCAGACAAGCTTTTGAGTGAATTCCAGGATACATCTTTTGGTGATCACCAACGACTCTTTATTAACTCTTTAACTTTTTTCCTAACTGTACCCTCCCCCCCTTGTCATTTTTGTTGCTATGAAAGTGTATAGGCTCAAGTGCCAACAACAAACAATACAAATAAAAATGTGTAGTCCGAACAATAATTACTTATAAAATTGGGAATATCTAAACAAAACCAACAATTACCAGTCATACGCCTCAAGACCTTAATTAATGTTAGCAATTTATTTGCGGTTAAACAAAAAAAACGGGATTATGTAAAAAAAAAAGTACAGTTACACAATTATGGAATAATGAATACAGTCCTAGGAACAAGTAGCAAAATATCTCAACTTTAAAGATGCTTCAATCATGCTACAATCAATATTTTTGAATGACTTAGGTGTGGGAATCTCCAGAGGCCACACGATATGATACCATCACGATAGTTATGTCAAGATACGGCATTTTTGCAATACTCTGCGACAATGTGTTACCTTTATTTACAACTTCAATTTCAAATGATGTCTCCAAAAGGAAACTTTGTCAACATCTGTTTCATCTCTGGTTCTTTACTGCTGGAACAAGCAGACAATCTGACCAACACATTTATAATAAAAGATCCATACTCAATATCGCAATACTATGCTGTATCGATTCCCCCCCCACACCCCTAGTTGATAATAGGGTTGAGAATCCCCATGAAGGCCCCAAGATACGATATTAACAGGATATATACAGTATGCCATGATTCAATATTATTGGGATTTTAAACATGTTGCGATATTCTGCAATATAGTCCAATTTATTAGCTTTTTTACAACTTCAATGTACTGTATGTATGTCCCCAAAGGAAAACTGTCGACATGTTTGTTCATCTCACTTCTATTTCATTGCTGCAAAATGGGATTTTCAAGCTGACACACTGACTAATCCGTCATTAATGTTGTGAAACTGAAGTGTTTGTATCACAGTCTAATACGTCTTAATTAAATGCAAACAGGCGTGCACTGCTGTGCTACTACAGGTGTTTTGAGCAGTGCTACTTGTACAAAAGAAGCCGTGCAGGCCCTTCACCAACTGGGGAATTTGAAAGCAGTTTGAAAGTTCAGCTCCTTGTTTGAGTTTGGCTGTTTGACCGGTTCGGTTTGCTCTCGCCGCTCTTATCAGTGTCGCTTCCAGGAGCAGAGATTTGGATTCCAATCAGTAAGTAAACAAGATTACAAATCTGACCTGGCATTCAGTGCCAGATAGTAGTACTTGACAGGGTTTAATACTCAGTCCTACAGACTGTCAGTCAGTACCAAAAGAGTAATGCGGTTCAACACCAAGTCCTGGTCCTGAAATATGAGGCCCATTTTGTTTCGCAATTTAGTCCCAGTCAAGCCTCCAGCGTGTGATCTGATATGAAAACCTTTAATAACATTTTTCTTAGCAACAGGCTTTTTTCCACTTGTGCTCAACTGTGTGTTATCCTTGGAAAAACACTGCGTCTAGACAGTAGTACTCTGAAAGGGCTTAATCTCCCTAGTACATAATGTGCTTAAACAGAAGAACACAGTAGAAAATCTTCATATGTTATTGGACATACATAACTCACAGTATCATGTTTAGAGCCCGACCGATATATCGGCGGGTCGGTATTATCGGGCCGATATTAGGCATTTCCCGATCAATATCGGCATTTATATTGGCCGATTTTTTTTTTTTTACATTTACTCGTCAGAAGCGTTTATAATGAAAAATAAATGATTTTGATAAATGATTGTTTCAAAAATAAAAACGGACGGTCAACCATGTTATGTTATTGGCGTTGCATATTTTGTCCACCAGAGGACGCTCTACAGCGTCCCTGTTGCCAACACTGATTTGTTTTTGTTAATGTTTTTTTTGTTAAAAAGGACTTTAAAGTTTCATATTTTGAGTTTGTATTTTTATACAATTTATTTATCAGAACTTTATTATAATTTGATGTTCCTTTGTTCTGTTGTGACAATAAAACAAATTATTATCATAGTATTTTAGTGAGAACTAATAAATAACTAATATAAGGGAAATCTGTTATGCGTTTCTGGATTTAAAAAAAATATATATTGCCCAATATATCGGCATATTGGATTTTAAATTAACCACATATTTGTATTGGTATTGAAAATCCTTTATCGGTTGGGCTCTGATCATGTTGTCAAGAACTTAAAAACGACCATCTTGTGTATTTATTAAGACCGTTTACTGGTTAAAATATAAATAGATTTTCTGGGGGAGGGGGGGTTCTGTATCCTGATTGACTGACTGAGGAGTCCAGGAGAAGCATCCTGCTAGGATAGCTTTATAAATAGGACTCCAAGTTGCGTTCAATGTTTAATTCCCATCCAACAAAGTGTCCACTGGATTAAGTGTGTGATGGACGGAGGATAGGACAGCCACGGTTCAACGACTCGTCCCTCTCCAGGGTTTATCTGGCCTGCACGCTCGCCACACTAGCCAAAAGATTTCTTGATAATGTTGCCAGGGAAATGAACATTCACGCAGAGCCTCCGAGAGACAAAGTGTTGCAGCGGAGGAAGAGAAACCGCTTGGAGTAACTTTAGTTGTGATGAACGGTCCAATTTTCGGAGGCTCACGTGGAGCACTACTCATTTACATAACCGGATAATTAAAGGGTAGTGATGGTGTGAGCCCCACAGCAGATTACACTATCATCATACTGGAGAAAATAACCTTTTATAAATACACACCGAAGAGGCAGAGCTACAGGGGGCAAAACACGCCGAACTTCAGGAGAACAAAAGCCCAACTGATCAGCAGAACTGTGTCTGGATATTAGTGAATATTACTTTCATAACAGAAATGGCATAGGTGGCATGGGTGGCCTGTGAGCCTGTAATATTAAGAAGAGTGGTAGGGAAGAAAAATGAAATTGACAGAGAAAAACAACTAGAAAGTCAATGATAGAAAGAGTAAATTGACGTGTGTGTGTGTGTGTGTGTGTGTGTGAGCGAGAACCTGAGCATTAATCTGCGGCTGGTGTGGTTTTAACAAGTCTTCTAACGACCCAAACAGCCCCTGCTGATATTTACAGTCGTTGCCAAGGGGAAGGTAGGGGGTCAGTGACCTCTCTCACACACACCAACCCACACACCACACACACACACACACACACAACACACACACACACACAACACACACACACACACACACACACACACCACACACACACACACACACACACACACACTTTCTTCTCTGGTTAAGGGCATAATGACCACACACACCTACAATGTCTATTACTCTCTCACACACACAGAGACACAGAGGCAAAATACACACACAACACACACACACACACACACACACACACACCACACACACCACTCTTTCTCTGCTATCCTTTAATTTTTATTGTTTCTCTTTTTATCTCATTTTAACTGCCTCCTTTCATCATCTGCCTTGCCCATCCAGACATAACATTCACTTAACTGCAGACTCCACGTAGGCCTGCTGTCTCACCACACACACACACACACACACACACACACACACACACACACACACCACACACACACACACACACACACACAACACACACACCACCACACACAAACACACACACACACACACACACACACCCACACACACACACACACACCCCCACACACACACACCACACACAAACAACACACACACACACACACACACACACCACCACCCACACACACACACACAGAGAGAGAAAATGTATTGTGTTGAATTTATATATCTGCAGTTGCTAGAAAAGGTCGGAGTGGAGGAGCCACATAATTCATCTGTGCTCCACGGGGGACCGGCGGAAAGTGTGTGTGGTCAGTAAATACACAGGGGAGAAGAATAACACACATACACAAACCCTCTGTTCTTTTTCATCAACTTCTTCTCCCCCCCTTCCCCTCAACATTTGGAAATGCCACCAGATGACATAAACAACACCCTGAGACAACATTATGGTGGACTTAATGGAAACATGGTATTACATCAATAGTGTCATTTTTCACACATGCATAAATAAATACAGACCCGGGAAGATTCATTCACCAGAGAGCACTTCACAAGTACGGCTGACTGTGTTTTCTGATCAATAAAATAGAAAGCTGTTTTCTCTTCTCAAAAACATTCCTACGGTGGCCCACAGGGTTCTGCAGTCACGTCCATACATCAATTTATGACAGCTTGATAAAACAAGGGGGGTTTTGATATATAAATAAGGTTGTCCAAATCACAGCACAATTACTTTTAACCTTTGTTTACATGCTTCCAAGGGCATGGATGTCATGGCACCTGCTCATTTGTGACCCTGAAGCAGATACACACCACACACACAAACACACACACACACACAAACACACACACACACAAACACACACACACACACACAACACACAACCCACACACACACACACACACACCACACACACACCACACACACACACACACACACACACACACACACACACACACACACACACACACACCAAAACACACACACACACACACACAACACACACACACACACACACACACAAACACACACACAAACCACAACAACAGAGCGTACACAGGCAACACAAACCTAAGTGACAACTTTGCCCAGTGCAGTGGCGGCTGAGGGGAAACTGTGCCATCTGCCAGTAAACGAGAATCATTTTATCCCCACTGCTCGTCCATCTGTGGACGTGGGGTCCTCTGCTGGAGGCCAGGGGGCCGCGGGGGAGACGAGACGCAGGCCGGAGATGCCCACCAGGCAAAGAAGCCCGTCACAGACCAGCCTGACGCAGAGCTGGTTTTAAGTGCATGTCTTATACGTCTCAGCGTATGTCTCCGAATGCTTAAGACTACATGACATTTTGAAAATGTGTTTTTTTGCATTGGTGAGAATACATCCTTTCAATGCAGGGTTCTAAAACTAAAACAAACAAGGTCTACTTTTTCTTGCTCCAGTTGTTTGGCCAGGCCCTGCAAAAATATGATATTATAGCGTATTGTATGGTCTAGTATAGTGTGTGTTTTTTTGCTGCATATCATTCCCCTCTCTCTCCCCTTTTCATGTCTTCAGCTGTCTGATTTAATAAAGGCCTAAAATGCCCCAAACCGATATTAAGAATAGTGAAGGGGGAACGGTTTTTAACACAGCCCCTCTTCAGAGCGACGTGGCCCGGCTGTATTTGGCGACCTCTGCATACCGCGCAGGTACACCGAGATCATAGCCGGAACACCCGCCCCCCAGAGGGGTTTAAAAAACACTGGGCTCTTTGGATGATGCCAAGCCTGATAGGCTGCGATGGCTCCCAGCAGGGAAGGCAATCAGGCGGACAGAATCACAACACTTCTACTGTAGCATTGGGGTTTTCCACGAGAGAGGGCGAGGGCGGGGGACAGACAGAGTAGAGGAGGAGAGGGATTCTTTTGGCTCCACACAAGTGGAGGCTGTCAGATCAGCCTGACTCAGAGCTGCAGTTAAATCTTTTGGGGCAAGTCTGTGTCAAACTGAAGTCACGATGCAAGTCTTTTTAAGTCCCTGAATGCTACATGACATTTGAACATTCCAACGCTGGGTTAATTGTGCTTTTTTTCCCTCATCGTTGGGACCAAGTCCTTTCAATGCAGAGGCCTGCAACTAAAACATACAAGGTCTACTTTTTCTTGATCCATGCGTTTTCCGGGGCACTAACTTGAGCTAGAATGTTTTGTCTCAAGTCTTCAGGTAGTTAAGTCTAAAAAAAGTCAAGTGCAACAGCAGTAAAGTCCAAGTCCAGTCCTTGTTTTTGTGACTTAAGTCCGTGTCTCAAGACTTGGGTCTACATCTCTGGTGTGACCTTGGTTATTCGGAACATAGCCTTGATATACAGCGCACTATACGCACAAGTTAGAAAAAACATATACCATAACCAACACCCATATCTGCAAGATGTGTGTGCACATTCATGACTCCTGCATTCATTTGAAAGGGTTTTCCTTATGGGGACCTCATTTTTAGAACCTTAAGTCAGAGTTCACAGACTGTGACGTGTACAGAGAGTGATGTCCCTATTATGTCATGAACACACACACACACACACACACACACACACACACACACACACACACACACACACACACACACACACACACACACACACACACACACACACACCACACACACACACACACACACACACAACACACAACAACACACACACACACACACACACACACACACACACACACACACACACACACCCCTTGCATGAGACAGCTGGGTCCTATCCAAAAAGCGCCCGGCTCCTCGTCTTTCTTCATGTACTGAAGCGTGTAAAGTAACTATCACATAAGGAAAAAGTGAGGGGGGGGGGGAACAACACTTCGCCAGTGCCTCAGAATAGAGATTACTCTGCTGTGTTAGTTTTTCGGGGCAATGTGGAGAGATTAAAAGAAACACAGTCAACGTTTACTTTGGACTGATCTTTGGGTATTTCTCTGCCTTCGAGAACAAAGAGGGAATATTGCGCTAAGCTCAGCGAACCAAGAAGAGTCCAATTATATCTTCCTTGTAAAAAAAAAAAAAAAAGACTCCGCCACATTCGTACAAACAATAAATGTGCTTTTTGAAATGCCCCTATTTGAAGTGATGAACAAACAGAAACCTCAACATGGTTCAAAGCAGATGTCATATTAGCGTTGGAAAATTAAGAGAGGAACAATTGAGGGTGGAAACGAATGGGTATGGGCAGCTAAACATAGTCTTTCTTCTTTTTTTGGACGAAAACCCTCCCAGGCTTCATTTATCCCGGTTTATGACTGAGTGTAAAGCCAACTTTAGAGGGGGAATTCTTCTGAGCTGTGTTTTTGTTGTTGTGCAGCAAGACAAGTGTTGCTTTGAGATTTCTTTTTCTCACCTCACGTCTGAGCCGAGGCGCTCCTTCAGATCGTGAAATGTGAGCAAATCCCCTTGTAATTTTGTTTTTCTAATCGATTCATGTACTAACAACCCGCACACCAACCAATAGGAACAACTGTGTGTCTCTCTTTGTGTGTTTGACAGGGAAGAGCAGCAATGACGCCTCCATGAACATCTACTTAGACTTTGGCTGTAAAGGTGACGGAGAAGGCACGATAAAAGGTGCATTTAAATATGCACAGCGGTAACCGGGTTAAGTGAATAACCGGGTTCTGCCAGTTCTCCAGGAGGAATGACAGGAGTAACTCCACCAGGTGGCGCTCTGCCAACGCACAACTAGCTTTTTATTAAACTGATTCGCGGCCAGTGACGTCGTGGGGGTGGAGCTGGACTCTCTGTCAGGTGTGTCA
>NC_045741.1:3574446-3584359 GCF_008692095.1 Etheostoma spectabile | reverse complement strand
TGCTGTCCAAACTACATGCCATCTTTAGACAATGTCTCACACCCACTCCATGGCTTGCTGCTCAATCACAGGAGCACTTTCAGTGATAGACTCATTCTCCCAAAATGCACCACAGAGCGCCACAGGAAGTCATTCCTGCCTGTGGCCATCAAACTTTATAACTCCTCCCTCTAAGTGTCTGACACACAGACACTCAGAAACTCCACAGAAGTGGACAATATCATCTGCTTTGTGCAATAACACTGGCTTGTAATGTGTGCAATACTCAACTGCTACTATTATATTACTATTGGTATTGTTTCAGCGCCTGAGTTAGCACTGTGCAGGGGTTCGAGATGGGGTCCTACCTGTGGGCTGGGCGGTGGGCAGCCTGGCCGGAGTGGCGCAGAGGGGCAGGAGGAAGGAGAGCCAGAGGGAGCACCACAGAGCCGTCATCACTCCGGACGGCAAGGTGAGACGCGGAGCGGCGAGGCCCGACTCAGACGACATCCTCCGTGAGCATGCTGTCCTGCAGAACGGCGGCCTACCACGCCGCGGGAAACTGTCCGACGACTCGGCGACCCTGACCTGGAAAACACGAGGGAGAAATCCGTCAGAGGTGGATAACACACAGACGTCTGGATGTTTGACTACAGGTAGAACTCAGAAAGAGGAAAATTAGACTGCAAATTAAACACAGTACAAAGAAGCGCCTGTGGGTGCGCACACATGCTACCATATTTTGACCTGACATTCCACAAAGATTTCGAGGATTAGAGTGGAAATCCCTCTTCGCAGTTTTTCTCAGAAACCTTTCTCAGAGCACCAAATACAGCTCTGAAGAGGACATTAGCCGGGTTCGAAACCGTTCCCCCCCTCACTATTCTTTTCTTTTTTTAATGGTCAGATGGAAGCTCTGAGTTCATTAACCAATCCATTAACTTTGCTGCAACAGGATTAGTTAAGGAGGAAGGGGGGGGGGGGGAGGGGAGTCACATTATGTCAGACCTAAACAGCCTGTCCTTCTTTTTCACGGGAGTCTTTTCTGCTTGAGAAACTATTCTGCTTGGTTTGGCAACCGATTGACATGGATTCACTAATCTTCCTGCGGGATGAGGAATGCCGACGTCTACAGTATCAGTTGGCCAACGTGCCCGGCGGCCCGTGGGAGGACGAGGAGGGAGAGCAACGAGGAGGGAGAGCGAGGGTGACGGTAGGGGGCGGGCGGCGGAGTGCTCTGCCTGTGTTTGCTTAAGCAGGAGAAGCTGGAATACACTGAGGCTTGGGAGAAAGCACGAGTGAGGTGCCCAGAAAAGCAAGACAAATCCCACAACCACACACACCCACACACACACACACACACCACACCACACAAACACACACACACACCACACACACACACACACACACACAAAAACCACACACACACACACACACACACACACCACACACACAACCACACACACACACACACCCAACACCACACACACACACACACACACACACACACACACACACACACACACACACAGGCCTACACTAGGGGCTGTGTCCTGCTTTAGAATAGCCTTGGCTGTGAGACGTCACCCGACAAAAAGACACGCACAGTTTGGCGAACACACGCGAGAGCGGGCTTTGCTTCTACACACACAGAAGTGTATTGTATGCGCACACACACACACACACACACACACACACACACAGTCCAGAGAAAGATTGGGTGTCTTGAGTCTTAACAGCGATGTTTTCTTTCTTGTGAGGAACCTGTGACCCGTCCTGTTCAGCACAAACGAAGCGCATGAGGCCGGCCCCTACGAGCCCCCGTTTGCACATTATCGCTCTCCAACACAGAAAACACCGATGGGGGAACGACACAACACACACACACACACACACACACACACACACACACACACACACACACACACACACACACACACACACACACACACACACACACACACACACACCCACACACACACACACACACACACACACACACACACACACACACACACACACAGTGTTTTCCCTAGGTTTGTGGAAGACTTAAGTGCACATATTTAGGTGTAAGTTGAGGGGCCGTTTTTCAATTACACAGCTGATCGCAGGCCTCTCAAAAAAATGTTTCTTTTTTGGATACACATATACACACACACACACACACACACACCTAAAATATCTCATTTACTTTGCACGCAGTCGTTTCATGGCAACGTGCAGGTGTGTTTAGACAAGCAGCATGACAGCCTGTCCAGCCGATGTTGAGAAGGAACATGAAAACAATACGGGCTTTGAGATTGACTAATCTGGAGACGGGTAATGGTTGAGACTACCTTGTGTACAAAGTGAATCCTCGAGTTTGAGGAGCAGCAACCGTGTGGCAACATGATTAATAGCGTGGTAGATAATATGACAATCCAGGAACCTTATATCCTTCCTTTTAGCGTTCTTTATTTTTGAAATATTGAGGGATTGAACTGAACTAAGCACTTTTTATGCCAAAATGGACATGCTGAACATTGGAAATGAACTCCTCACAGACTCCAAAGGCGACTGAAAACACTTTGATTTCACTCAATAAGCTCAAGAGAAGAAGAAGAAGAAGAAGAAGAAGAAGAAGAAGAAGAAGAGGCGGTATGGATCCCAAAGACCCAGCGAGGAGTTCAAAGCCCCCAAAGTGTTTTCATGCTAATATTTTCTTAAAGCATGAAAGAGAAACACAGCCACGGCGGTGAATAATACATGAACATTAATCATGCAGAGCTATCCACACATTGTAATAGCTTGGAGGAAGAAAAAGCGCTTTAACCGGGGTTCAAATCCCTGTCATCCTTCTCCCCTCAGTGAGGATCAATGCGAGGAAGTCACATGCTAGTCACACCTCTCCAGAGTGTCGGTAATCTTTAATAATTAAAGCCGGGCCTGGATTGACTGGATTGACTTAGTCGGGGGGAATTAGAGGATTTTTGGGAGAGCGCAAGTGCGAGCAGCAGCCGGGCAAGGGGCGCAAAGATAGACAGACCAAGCAAGTGGGTAATCTTCCATATCAGTGGCCCTGTCTTCTTCTACACTCCTGTTTTAAACCGTCTCCCATTTCTTCTCGTCTCCTGCTCTTCATCACATCCCCACCCTCAAAAACGCACCCTCGGGGTAGAAGGGATATCGATCAGCTGAGAAGCCCAGAGAGCAAGGCCTGTTGAAGCTGTCGGGTGCCGTGTGAGTCCAGGTGTGAGGCGTTCGCTGCACGCTGGGGACACCTCGGAATCTGACACTTGTGCACGTGTAAAAGACTACCAGTGTTTTCCAAAGGACTGTCTTGCTTGCAACAAAAAAAATACAGAAGTACCGAACTATTACATTTGTTATTTTCTGCAAGTTAGACTGCACAGGAGCTTCTTTGCAACATTTGACTTACTCGTCCCCCTACGTCTCACGGTGCAGACGTTTTTTTCAATACAAATTATGCAATTGCACATCAAGTCAGGCCATTATTATTACCATATCTGTATCTGAAACTTTGGAAAAGCTACAGCGGATCATAAATATATAACACTCTAAAAGCTTAAAGACACAGCTTGCTAAAGAAGTCCACTGGGGACCGACTACAGCCATCTGAGAAAAGTCTTTCAGTTTGATTCATTCGGCTGAGTGTACGTGTTTTGGGTGCTGCGCCTCACTCTTATAACATGGTAGGGAAACCCCTGTCCACAAATATGTCCTCTGCGGGAGACAGAGGCCATAGAAGGACACGTTAGTCCCTCTAGGAATATATAAGAAATACAAGTATGCAAACCAACGGAAAACAGGTTGATTTAAAGGACTTGAGACATAGATAACTCTCTTTGATAGCATATTACAGCAGCTAGCGTGGGAAATAAAAAGGCTGTAATAAAAAAAGGCTGTAAGAAGTGTTTGAACAGCCACAGACACAATATAAGACCTTAAAGGGTTATTATAGTGACGCTGGGTGGAAAAGGGAACCCCATAAAGTACTGCAGTGATACTGTCAACTCTCTTTGAATGTTACAGTATGAGTTCCTACAGAAGTAATTAAGGTATGGGATATAAGAATTAAGGCCAATACAGTTCATGACTGAGTGTTATAACTGAGCCATTCTGAGTGATAGGGGAACCCACCGAGATACAATAAGATATTAAAGGCATGTGTCATATCAAACTGCGGCGCCATCACCACATCATATTATAGTATGTCAGTGTTTGAGCATGAAAAAGATCAACTTTTCGTCTCAAATTAGATATGTCGGGGCCAATTAAATGCATTACTCTCCTCTTTAAAGAAAACAGCAGAGGGGGAAAAAAAGCACCCATAACTCCACGCAGATGAATGGTCTCAAGCCAATTTGGGGAATGAAAAGAAGCAATCAGAGTCTCATTTGGAAGCGTAATGTGTTTGAGGCTCGCCTCTGAACAAATACGCTGCAAACTGGCATGCCTTATTTCTTGGGTCAATAGATACAATTAATTTGCAGCATTAGCCCAGCTATTATCATCCGCACGCTTGTTTTTAAAGCTCTAAAATTGAATAGGCTAAAGCAATATGGGTCCCAAGTCTTATTTCAGCCCCCCTCTCTCAAGGATGCTGTAATCCAGTTATTTTCCCCGGTGGTGGTTTGACATGGTGGGAGTCAAAGCTGAGCTGAGTGGCCAAAATCACCATCTGAATCCGATTGAAGCGCGTGTGTTTGATGAGGGGATGACTGATGTGCTGCTGCGGGGGGAGAGAGAGAGAGAACCGCACAGCTCGTTCTTTCAAAGGGAGGAGAGAGAGAGAGAGAAAAAAAAAGTGCGGCTTTCTGGAGAAACTTCAGAGACGATCAGAGGCATTAGGGCGCACGGCTCTGTGAAAGACGCTGATGCGTAATTCATATTTCTGCTCCAAAGCACATAAGACGTCACTGTTGCAGTGAGAAGAAAAGGCGTGCTCATCCTAACGAGCGTGAGCGTGGTGATGAAAGTCAATAATTGACTTTTTGACATTGGAATTATGCAGGGGGGACGTATAGGTGATAAAGAATGGAAAGCAAACTTTTATTAGACGCATCTAATGGGCATTCTCAAGCCTTCGTGATGGACAGATCAACGTGCGTATTTGCCCAATTCATAGGCTTTTTTATTTCAGGAATTGTCTAGAAACCAACATTTCAATATTTTTTTTAGACAATATTTTTAAACAAGGCAGATTGAGTCGGGTGATTGCCTCGAGATTGACTTTTTATTTAGAAGTGGAAGTGGATTTCTATTCAAAATAAAGGAATTGGCTCAACCAATTCCGGGGGGCGGGGGGGGGGATATTTTTAAGCTCCGCAGCGTGCGTAAATTCACCACTCTGCGCCACACACAGTGCAACCCGAATTAGTGCGCTTTGAAACAGAAAACCTGTGCGCGCTTTGTGATAGAAATGCGCGCAGAACCCTCCGCTGACACCGGCCGAGGCGGGTGGCGCACAGCCCGGGGACGGAGGAACCGTTCACTCTGCGGCACCTGTGCGATGGCACGGCGCGCGCGCGCACACACACACACACACACACACACACACAGCACATACTTTTAGTACAACGTGGTTACTTAACGCTAAGGGATTGGAGAGCTCAACCTGTCTGACTGACATCTACAAGGAAGTGGAGCTATTTTTCTCAGGACTTAGAGGCTCAAAAGAGTTGTTTGTGAATAATAATTAGAATTAATACCAATAATAATAACAATAATAATAATAATCTACTTACCCAAAGTATCCCGTTGTGACAGCAGATCTGAGTCTTTCAGGTGTCACCAAGCATTCATTTAAAAACAAAAACAGAAACCCAGCAGTTATTCTCCTTTAAATTTATTTAAAAAAAAAACACACACAAAATAACTTTAAAATCCGTAAATCCTCGGGCAAATCGGGCAGAGTGAAGGGGGGAAAAAAGAATAAGAAATCCCTCTCGTCCTTGGCTCGTGCACCGCCGTTGCGAAAGACAACTTCTTCTCCACTAAATCCTAGGATCCCACTGCGCGCTGGCGTCCAAAGTGTCCAAACGTCCAGGAGGCGTTCATGGTGTCGCGCATCAGCGGGTCGGTGTGGCAGTGTGAAGCTCGGCGGACCGGACGCCGTGAACGCGGCTGCTCGCTCGGCTTCAGCGCCGGTGGCCGTCGGTGTGCTGCGCTACCTCGGATCAGCCAACTCGGACTGGTGGCTCTCCGCCGCTGGCTGCCTGGGAAGTAGCTGCACGGTCACCACACACCGGCTGGGAGACACGGCGAGTTCCTGTTTGCACCTTCAAAATAAAAGCTTGAGCGATGAACCAGTGACGCAATGCTTGGAAGAATGCTCTATTAAATGCGCATGGGCGTAACAGATGGGGGGGGCATTTTTGTTCTTGTAACAGGATATGCAAGTTGTGGAATTCCAGTAAGAAGGCTGGCAATGCGGTTACATTCACTTTAAACAAGTAAAGTGATTCTTTTCTCTAATACAGATGAGGCTGAACTGACAACTGAGCCTCCTATAGCAAGCAAGCTAACAAGCTAGCTCACTGACTAGCCTGAAAGCCTTCCAATAAATTAGTCAAGTTTAACAACTTAATGTTTTATTCACAAACGGTTGTCACATTGTAGGAAAGCCCAGTGCTCTGGCAAGATGAGTGACTTTCTTAAGGTCATTTTCTGTAACTAGTGAAAGCAAGTTGGGTGGAATTAGCAAGCAGAGCTAACGTTAGCTTATTAACTATCCTTCAAGCTAACGCTAGCTAACTTAAGCTCATTAACTGTCCATCAATCTAGCTCACGTTCCAAACAAGCTAAGTCACTTTATAACTGCTAACATAGTGGACTTTTAGAAAAATACACAATTATTTTGTCAGGACTAATGAATTAATGAATCAGCATAAATTTCATTAGAGAAAAGAATCACTGTATCTAATGTTTAAGGTTACTTACTGACTCAAATCATTTTCGAGTTATGTGTAGCATTAATGTACAGGGGAAAAAAAAAAAACAGTGGACGAAACCACTGTAAGGCAACGGAGGGGGAACTCAAAACCTTTCTAATCTAAAAACGCATTTTGTTGTCACTTGATTATTATTATTATTATTATTATTATTATTATTATTATTATTATTATTGTGTGATAATATTGTTTTATTTTACTGCTTATACAATTATTTCAAGCATATCATATCTACAATACAAAGTGTGGCTTTAATGATATGTATAGAGGGGGACAACCCACAGATAGGGTGGGTCAGGACCCCCCTTGATATGCAAATATGAATATGGAATGCAGGTATTAAACTTGTAGAAACAGTTTTTTTTCCTGAAACCTCTGACTAAATGTGATTTTATGTTTATTTGGACCTCTTTTTCTTTATAGTTTGAATGTATGGAAGTAGTTGTATAGATTGTATATTTTTCCTAATTTTTCTTTATATATATACAGTGTTTATGTATACATACTTATATATATTAACATATATTTTGATGTTGTGAGAATTTGTCTTGATGTGTTTTTGCTATTGTTGTTTACCTGATTCTTTGTCTAATGCATTTTGTCAATAAAATTAAAAAATGCAAGACATGGATGTATATGCAGAAAACTACATTTCCGCAAACGGTTAATTTTTACTGTGCAAAAGATATGTAAATCAACCTCTCAGTAAAAAATATTTCAGCTTAATACAAAACTTGACAATAATTGTATGAGTAAGTTAAAAAAAAATAGTAAAGTAGGCTTTATAGCGTACAAATGCAGGTGGATCGCAATTAAGCCATCACAGGATCACATACTGCTAGTCATACAGAAAAGACTTTTATTTTGAAGGTGTGTGTGTGTGTGTGTGTGTGTCCCACCGGGGTGCCGCTCCTCCGGGGGCCGCTGGAGGCAGCAAGTGACGCCTCCCTCTCCTTTTCGTTGAGAAAAACTCAGTCAGTTTAGGCGTTATTGCTGTTTGATTGCTGAAAGGTTTACAGTCAGTGGTGGCCAATGTTGGGTTTGGGGACCACAAGGGGACCTGGAAGGGGTCCTAGGTGGTCCTTAAGAAAAAAGAGATACACTGTCGCTGTTATGTCCCTTCCACGGAGTTTATTAGGGAAAAAATCCCGGAAGAATCAGGGTCCCCAGACCAGATCAACATGTCAGGGATTACAGATACGTTGTGTGTGGTTGTGTGCAAGAGCAGTGTTCCCCAGGCAGAACGGCCTTTGAGTTATTAGAAGATTGGACCAATGTTTGACCAGTCGGCCCTAAAGTGTGCTGAGTAAACAGTAAATCACCATTTACCACCCATTTATTCTGCCATGTACTTTCCCTTTTGGGCTAATTACTGCCGTCAGGACAGAGGTGATAGCTGCTTTAAACAACACTCCAATTAGTGTCATCTCTTAAACTGTGTTTGGAGAAAGCAGCTTTATGGCGCCATAAAGCCGAGCGGCCCCTGTGCTAAGGGGCCGGGCGGAGTGTGCCGCCATGCGTCTGTGTTTGTGATCTATGACGATCCGCGTAAACGCGTCATAAATTACAGAGAAAAAAAAAGATACGAGCATCATCAGGTGGAGAGATCGCAGACCTTTAATTGACTAAACCGCTAACCAAGACCCGTCGCATGTTTATGAGGTGTGAGCCCTTCAGTTGGAGGATGATTATCTCCGCTCAGACGGTTTTATTTGAATAATTTACGCTAAAGTGATTCCATACTTCACACACCAAAAGCTAAATTAAAGAAAGGTCCGGATAGAGGAAAAAACAATTTTGTGTTTCTGTTCTGTGGTTGCATTTTCTCCATCTACTCCACAAATTTGGCATTTAGTCAACTCAAAACTCTCCAATTATGGCAATAATGTATATTTACAGTACTTATAAGTACCTATAAGCAGTATTCAGCCCCACTGGAAGTTGTTTTATTGCTATACAGCTTTGACTCAAAGTAGATTACACGTGGTTGTTTTTTGACGCCGAACAACAGAAAAAAAGCTTTTAACGCCAAAGTGAGAACAGATTCCTAAGTGATCCGAATCAATTGCAAACATAAAAATACAAATTACATGTTTGCATAAGTATTCTCCCGCTTACATAGGACACGCAAAGGATGACTGGTGCTCTGCTTGTACAACAACACAGCTCAAAAAGTGCTGAATCATAACGGTTATTTCCCTTAAACGCATCACACGCTCCATGCTAAGGCTGGCTGGGATGCTATGCTTTTGTCCCCATTGGATTATTTCATGATACATGGCTGCTGATTCCATTTGTATTGCAATTTTTTTTTTTTTTTTGCAATTCTAGAAGTATTAGAAATTCCTTTATTGAGTATTAGATTTTCTTTGTCTTGAAAAATTTCAATATATGATGAGACACTTGCCGTGATGGTCTAAAATCATCTGGCCAAAGGACTATGGTTGAAAATGAATAGAAAATAATAGAATAGAATAGAATTATTAGAATTGTCATTTTACACAAGTGCAGTACCTGTGCAGCGAGATTGAAGCAACATCCTTTACATTGTCAACACAAAATATTAAAATATTAAATGTAAGGAAAAAAGAGAGGGAGGAATGTGGTGCACAGTCCTGAGAGCAACTATATATATACATATATAAAATAATAGAAAGATAGAGGGCTTCTATACACATTATGCAACATAGTTTGCTTGCTCAAAAGTCCTGAGTATTAAATATTGCACAGTAATGTAATAATCTGTATTTATATTATTTTATTACAAATACTTACTTTTCAATATTTATGGTCACAGGTTAATATAATTTATGTCATGCTACCGACTCTTGCTTTATTACTCTTTATAATTACACATTCTATTTCATTTTAACGTCACTTACATCGCAATATTGTTTCTTGTATCACGGCAACCGCACTTTAAAATACCTTAATTTGACGCCATGTTGTCTACCATTTAATCATTGTCTATTGTTTTGCCT
>NC_045741.1:3571042-3574436 GCF_008692095.1 Etheostoma spectabile | reverse complement strand
TGTGTTTACTTGTTTGTGTGTTTTTTCTTTTGATTTATCTGCTGTTATAGTAACACGGAAATTTATAATCTAATCTAATCTGATGAGATTAGGTGACACATTTACAGAGATGTTTAATTAATGTGTGTCATACATACATACAATACAATTTCTAGAAACTTTTTTATTCATTTATGAAAAATAAATGCAGATCACATGTCAGTCAGTCTGAATGGGAAATCATTTGTAATGAAGTACACAACATGGATTTTATGGATTTTCTGCCTTTGCTATGTTTTGCCGCAGTTCAAACAGAAAATATTTCAATATTAAATAAATAATATTGATTCGGGGGGAAAAAAAAGAATTGTTACAGTAAAAGTGATTTTCCATTTTTGCCCCCTCCCCCCACACTGGTGATGATGCCTCAGCGCTCGGCCTCATGGGAAAGCAAACGGAGAAACAACAAGCCCCTCTGATTAAAGTAAGCAGAAAGGCGAAGAAGAGAGCAGAGGGATGATGAAGGGCCCCTGGACTACGGTGATCTGTGGGAATTGTCAGTGTGTGTGTGAGTGTGTGTGTGTGGGGGGGGAGCGAGCTCGGGAACAAAAGCCAGGCGGTCAGGAGGAGAGGTCATACAGATGGTGAGAATGCTCAGTCAGACAGCTCGAGTACTGATGGGCACGCTGACCAAATGACCCCTTCCCACAAACACACAAACACACACACAACACACCACACACACACACCACAAACACACACACACACCACAACACACAAACCACACACAACACACACACCTGGGCTCTCCCCAACTGCTCATGTAAGGAAAAAAACAAAATCCTCTCCGCACCCCTGCAACACTTTAACTTCAAGGAACCCACAACACACACACACACGCACACACACACACACACCACCACACACCACCCACACAAACACACACACACCACACACACCACACACCACATTCCTCGCCCCCAAGCCCTTCAGGGAGCAGATCAGCAGGAGATGAGGTAGGCCTTTTTTAAAATGGAGTCAAAAATTAAACAACAACAAGAAAAGCCTCAGCGGTGAGATTGATTATTATAAGCTGCGAAGACAAAGAGGGACAATCCCGAATCACTTAAAAAGCGGTGTAGTCATGGAGCATATTTCCACTAACAACCTCAAGGAGCTGGAGCAGCATTGCCAGTGTTCTCCTGGTGTGTGTGTGTGTGTTGCCGGGGCTGTGTGTGGACGAGGAGGACAACAGCAGCAGGGCTAATCATTAACACGGGTGATCCCGGTCGGACAAAGGGAGGGAGCTGATCACTGAGGACACTTCACACTCCACTGCTCTCTGCTCTGTGACACACACACGCACACACACACACACGGTCATACGCAAACACTCACACTCACACACACACACATCACGCTCACACGCACACAAACACATACGCAAACACTCACACTCACACTACACACACACACACACACACACACACACACACACACACGCATGCACGCACGCACACACTTACACTCACACACGCACACGCACACACGCTCTACGCAAACACTCACACTCACACACACACACATACGCAAACACACACACACACACATAAACACGCGCACACACACACACACACACTCACACGCACATACGCAAACACACACATTCACACACACTCACACGCACGCACGTATGCAAACACACACACTCACACGCACACACACACACACACACGCACGCACACATACTCCTCGGCTCTCCACAACTGCTCATATTAGGAAAAACAAAACTCCTCTCTGCACCGCCCTCCATCCCCCCACCCCCCACCCCCCATCTCCCAACTTCTAATGAACACACACACACTTTGTCACTTTGTTTTCAAGTGCTCTGTATAGTTATTTTCTACTCTTATATTATTTGCACATACCATGTATTTTTATTTATTCCAATTTTTTATTCATCCTTCTATATTTATATTCTGTCTTTGTGCCGCTGCAACACCTGAGTTTCCCCCCCGACTGGTCTAATCATTCAATAAAAGCCGATGTTTGTGTACAATAACTTCCTCCTGTGTCCCGTACAGGCAAGTTATTGGTGATAAAGGGTCGCAAGCACACACTTAACAAAAAGGATGGGAACCACTGCTATATGCACATATGTAAAACTTCATTTTAAAATTTGACATTGCAATGAAAATCGACTTGAAATTGACTTGTTTCTTAGAATTTTACAGAAATAAGTGCATGTACCATGAAAGAAAAAAATGTGCTCTTTTGGAAGGTGCTGCTGAAAACTCAGTGACATAATATTCATCTCATGACTGACTTGATTGAACCATGCCACATCCATTTTTTGGTTTTGCAAATTGACTCTTTGGCTTTTTTCGTTTTTCAGAGGTTAACAACAACGCAAATTGCAGGGTCAACGTTCACTATGTCTGTTCAGTACACTATACTACGTTCAATATGCAAGAACTTTGTGAGCGAATCCACTGTTTGAAGAAATATTATCTAATGCTTTCCAGTGTTGTGCAAGTAACTTTTAAAAGGTAATCAGTTACAGTCACTAGAGACTTCTTCCAAAAAGTAACTAAATAAGTTACTCAGTTACAAACTATAAAAGTAACTTCAGAAAGTAACTATTGCGTTACTTTCAGGTACATTTTTAAATGTGCAAATGTGGACCCCACCTCCCCCCCCCTCTTTAACGGAACGTAAAATACACACGCATGTTCAATTATTTATGATAAATTTGGAGTAATAAAATGAAATGGACACTTGTTACAATACATTATTAACAGGAAAATTGACATAAATGGACAAAGTGAGACTAGCCTCCAATCAAATGCCATTCATGTGGATATTATGTTTATTTATCCCATTTAAATCAATATTTTATGTCAAATTATTGATTTCTTGGGTATGTAGCCATGTAATAAGCAGGACCGTACCTGTCTCTCGTTGATTGACTCACTTGTGTTGTTCTTTGTGTGTTGTGTGACTAAGTCTACCTCTGATTGGCTTACCATGACATTTCACTCAACCTCAGCCAATCATCAGCATGTTTGCAATTGTCTCGTGCAATGCCCACTAACCAAAGAAGAACAGTAAAAAAAATGTAAAAAAAGTCGGCGCCACTCTCGGCTCAGAGATCTAGTTGGTGAGATGAAAAAATCGGATAATTTTTTGGCAGTTATGGGAATGCCATTACTAAGAAAAAAAGTGAAAAAACAGGAAAAAGTAACGCTGTTATTTAAGCTGTTATTCCCATCACTGGTCATTTCTAGTTACCCCAGTCGCAGACATTTCAGTCCGCTACCAGCATATGCTTCTACATCACAGAATGTTTAGCTTGTTTGTAATGTGTGTGTGTGTGTGTTTGTGTGTGTGTGTGTGTGTGTGTGTGTGTGTGTGT
>NC_045741.1:3566520-3571032 GCF_008692095.1 Etheostoma spectabile | reverse complement strand
GGGGGGGGTTCCTCAACAGTGTATTTCAGAACACAGGCACATGTATTCATTCACAAATGCATTTGATGTGTGCAACAGGGAGATGTGTGCAGTGACTCTCATGTAACCCCACGGGATGAGCACCCACACCTCTGAACGAAATGAGATGAGCAGGTTTTAAAGCTGAGCGCTCGCTGCAGGGTGCCAGCACACGCTTTGCGTTGTCTCTCCGGCTCTGCTGGCTGTAATGGCCTCAGTGATGGAAGCCCTTTTGCAGTTGAGGGGAGAGAAGTAGCGCAGTCGCTCCCCATTACAAGACCACCGAGCTGCGAGTCATTTTTGCACTGTGGCTTGATGTTTCCCTCGTTGTGAGAGGGGGGGCTTGTTGGTGAGGCTTGACAGCTTGACTCTGAGCTCCTGGATGTTTGCTCAGAAATACATCTAAAGGCCGAGGTAGAGTACATCAACACTAAATCACTGTGCTCAGAACTCTCACATAAGAGCTTAAGTTCCTGCTGTGAGTGGACTGACGTCTCTTGTGGCAATGAGGAAAGAGACCGTTTGAACATTCTCATGAAAGATTTTGGACAATATCGTATGAAAATGCATGAACACCAATTGGTAGCTGGTCACGTGAGCTCCATGAGATGTTGCCGTTGTAGCGTCCGCTGGTAGTTGGACTTCAGTCAGGTACACTCTCGTCATAGATTTATTGCAACAAATGGAAATACAGGTCTGCTTGGCACTGATGGCTCCACTCTTAATAATGCTCCATGGACCACCCAAGCAACATGCTAAGGTGAAAAAGGGAGCACAATGCAGAACCCCCCTGGGTATAAAAGAGTAAGCCAAAAGAAAGACATTGAAAACCCTTTTAAACTTTGGGTCATGTGGCCTTGACCAACTGCCACTTTGCTTTTTTGAAAGCCATGATGTCTCGTTCTAATGGGCGGGCAAATCAGAGAAGGGGAGGGGAGCTAACTTTGCTCCTTTTGACATAGGGCTAAGGTAACATAGGGCTGAGGTAACATAGGGCTGAGGTAACATAGGGCTGAGGGAACATAGGGCTGAGGGAACATAGGGCTGAGGTAACATAGGGCTGAGGGAACACAGGGCTGAGGTAACATAGGGCTGAGGGAACACAGGGCTGAGGTAAAATAGGGCTGAGGTAACATAGGACTGAGTTAACATTGGGGTTGGGGGCAAGCATAAGGTCTTTAGGCTACATAGGGCTGGTGAATATGACTAAGCTTAGTAACATAGGCTGAGGTAACATAGGGCTGAGGTAACATAGGAGACTAAGAACATAAGGCTGAGGTACATAGGGCTGAGTAACATAGGGCTGAGGTAACATAGGCTGAGGTAACATAGGACTGAGTACCATAGGGACATAGGCTGAGGTAACATATGCCTGAGTGTCACCATTGGGCTGAGGTAACATAGGGCTGAGGTAACATAGGGCTGAGGTAACATAGGGCTGAGGTAACATAGGGCTGAGGTAACATAGGGCTTTAAAGGGTTGGAATAGGGTTGAGGGGTTGAAAGGGTTGGAATTGTCCCAATCTAGTGAAGCCCCACCAAATTTTTCCTCCAAGTAAATAAAAACAAGTTTATTAAATATAATTTGCCGCCATTCAAAGCTGGTTTGGCCCAAAAGCTCTGAGATGCTAAATCTTGTGGGTGTTGTCCCAGCACACAGAGGCTGGTTGTTCTACGCCCTGGCCTTGGCACACTCCGTCCGTCTCCTTTTCCAGCTCCGGTTTTACCTCCCTTCTGTCCTGATTAGAAGCTGAGGTGTAAAACTGACAGTCAACAGAGGAAACAAAACAACTCCTCGGCCGTGTTTGCATTTTACACCCAGATAAAACAAGAGTCAAAAAGCAGCTCTCTTCTTTTCTATCGACTCAGAGAAAACCTGCTGTTTGCAGGGGATAAACAACAGAAGCACCATGCCACACATATCCATTTACATTTAAACCAAATGGACAAAATCAAACAAGAGCCAACGCTCCTTGTGAGGCAGGTAGCGAGCTAAACGTCTGGCCGTGAGTTTCTCTCTCTCTGTTTGCATAGCAGCAAAAATAAGATTTGTAGAAATGACAAAACAGAAGCAGAATCCGATAAAAGAGGCAACATTTCTGGGTAGATTTCTCTTCCCATGCAGCGTTGTCTAATCGGTAGACCTGAACGTCATGTGATATCTTGTGCTACGATAATGTGGGCGGCTATTTTCATAAACCGACAGTTCAACCTCTCCGTTTTCAAAATTAACATCGTGCACAGCTGTCAGTTTTCATAAAAGTGTTCGTTTACACGTAGCCGTGCACATATGCCGAGTGTGACGAGAAGCTCAAGCACCACGTTGGCCAATCAGAATCCTGAAAATAGCAACAAATCACTTCCTCTCTCTCTTCTCTTCTTCACTTCCTCGGCAGCCTAAACCTGCGTTTGTCTCAGTTTACGTGCAAACAAGATTTTCCAAAATCTCCTCTCTGGCCCGGAGGTTTTAGAAAGACTCGTTTAGAGACTCGTTTTCGGAGGTGAAATCCCCGTTTGCGTGGAAACGGCCCCTTGGTTAAATAGGCAGATGGGAGCGCTTGGCAAGAGGCACAGGGTAGAAAAAAAGAAGTGTTGAAAAAATGCCAACCTCAGCCTGCTGTGGATCAGCTGTTGTGTGGCTGGAAGAGTTGGCCGACGGCCTCACCGCCAGCCAGACAGTGTGAAGAAAAAAAAAAAAGTCCTCTTGAACTTTATTGAATCAAGGTGGAGACGGTGCGGACACGGATCTGCGCTTGGATTACAGTGAATCTTTACCCCCCCCTCACCACTCTTATAGTCCGTCCAAAATGGACCAGTGCAAAGGACGGGATGACTGAGACAGCATCCCAATCAGACTAACTCTACATAAAAGATGTCAGTCTTCCATGTTTCCTTTCTACCTTCCAACCATCCTAAATGTCCATCTTTACCTCCTTAGTTTCCTACTTTCCTTGCCTCTTTCCCACTATCATTCTTTTTTACGGCCACCCGTCCTAAAATACCTCAAAGCTCACTGGAATCTGTACAATTTCATACAGGGCAATATTTAATATTTAACTCTTCCATTTCATTACTGTGCAATATTTCTTTATTTCTTTATTATTTAGTACTTAACCATTTCATTACAGTGCAAAATGCATCTATTTGTTTTATACTTATGTCCTTTCACACATTATGTATTCAAGCCATTTTTTATATATGCATACAGTTGCTCTTCCGACTACACCTACCCCCCCCCCCCTTTTTTTCTGCACTACCTACATAGTACTTTTTTTTTTTAATTTTTGACTTTTGATATTTTTGATATTTTATATTCTTATATTTTTGTGTCAACACTGTAAAGGGATTGCTTCAATCTCATTGCACAGGTACTGTGTACTCTATTCTATTCTTTATCTCTGCCTTCTTTCATTTTCTTTCCTATTCTTAATTTTCTTACTTTGATATATTCTCCTGTCTTTTCTTAATTTTTCCTCCAATCCTTCCTGCATTTCTTGTTTCTTCTTTCCTGTTTCTTTCTGTCCACCATTCTTTTCATTTGTTCCTTCCTTCCCTCCTTCTATTCTCCCTTATTTCCTTATTTCTTGGTTCCTTTCCTCCAAACGGTGTTTCATGTCCCCATTGGTTGCATCCCACAAAGACCGCAGACCGTGAGACCAAGTTGCTTGATAACGGAGATGTGATTTATAGATGAATACCCACTGCGTCTTCAACATTAAAACCCCTAGATTCAGTCTATCATTCTGCCCTTAGATTTATAACAGATGCAAATTATGACACTCACCAATGACTTTTGTATGATATGACTCATCTCTCCAGATGAGGCAAAATGCTCATTAGTTGATTTTCATGCGTAAAGCCCTTTTTAGTAAATCACCCATTACATTTCCATCTCCTTAAATCCATCTGTAAGTATATTTTCCTATTTCTTAAGGTCCCTAATATTGACGCTCCATATTCATAGAATTGGTCTCTCCCCCATCTATCAGTCAATTTCAGGCTTTGATAAATGACTTCTTTGTATCTTCTTGTGTCTGCTTTACTTGATTGTTTTAACTTGTTATCTGTTGTAATTTAAATGTTATTATCTATTGTCTATTGCAGTCATCCATATTGAAAATAAGGGGTCTCAAATAAAAGTGTGAAATTAAATGGATTTTTAGTTTCTTGTAGTGTATTACCGTAACGTGTCTTGATGCTACTATTAGAGAAGTGACTAATCAGAGTTTTTCCGTCCATCACTGTGAGGATGACAGCAGGGCGTCATGCTCCAAGACACACAGCAGACAGCAGACTATACATTTCACTGTGCAAACACACATTGAACAGCGGTAAATGGAAATGGACTGTATTTATCTAGCACTTTTACATGGTACAGGGATCATTCACACACTGTGGCCAGGTGGATGTTCATAAATATTCACACACTTTTACACACCGATGGTGCAGAATCGGGAGCAACTCCTGCCCAAGAACACTTCGACATGGGACTGC
>NC_045741.1:3566133-3566510 GCF_008692095.1 Etheostoma spectabile | reverse complement strand
ATTGAACCACCAACCTTCCGATTGGCAGGGGACTGCCACTTATCCACAGCCGCCCTGTGAGCTGGCACAGAGCCAAAACAGCATACAAGCTCCAGTATACAAGCTCTTGGGTTAAGGTTACATAAACCCAGCTGTCTCTCAGCCTCTTACTGTGTCAGCTGCTCCTCTCAGCCACAGTCTGGGGTTTATCTGCTCTGATCACACCGTCACATCACACATCGCTGCATAGGTAATAGTCTTGGATAGCCAGACCTTCCTCCACTGGTTCACTAGCATGGACCACGCCACAACCATGTGTTAGTTAAAGATTCAATGAACATCATGAATGTGCAGATGAACATTATGAATGTGGAGATAGATGAATTGATGTGGATGTC
>NC_045741.1:3563361-3566123 GCF_008692095.1 Etheostoma spectabile | reverse complement strand
TGGTCTGGGAGGATGTGTGATGACCAGGTGGAAAAGACTCAGAGTGAGGGTTTCGTCTCAGAAGCAGTTTTCACCTAGAACAGTACATGAGAGAGATGTGCAACATGAAGGGAAGAGGGGTAAGATGGATGAAGGGGAGTGAAAGGGAGGGTGGGTCAAGCAATCACAGACACAAACCTGGCTGTGCAGCACGGTATATGGAGGTTTGTCTGGTGATTAGAGGTGTGGTTTAGGCGTGGCCCTGCTCTCGAACCTAAGTTAACAAATTAACTTAATGTCTGGCGAGTCCACAAAGCATTCCGGGATGGGAGAAAAACGTGCTCTGGTTTATTGGCATCTCTTTAAACCGGTACCTCTGCTAAATAGCCTCAGGAAGGAACTGGTTTTGGTGGAACATGTGTACGTTCAGAAGTAGTTTTAGTCGTCAACAGAAAACTCAGATTGGACAGGTAGTCTAGCTAGCTGTCTGGATTTACCCTGCAGAGATCTGAGGACCAGGTAACCATAGTCCTCAGATTGGACAGATAGTCTAGCTAGCTGTCTGGATTTACCCTGCAGAGATCTGAGGACCAGGTAACCATAGTCCTCAGATTGGACAGATAGTCTAGCTAGCTGTCTGGATTTATCCTGCAGAGATCGGAAGAGAACCATAGTCCTCAGAAATCCACCAGAGGATAGAACACCAACGCTAAGAAAGTGGAAGGTGATGGACATCTGGCCTGAATGAGAGAAATCCAGAACATTGTCTTTAATTAATAAAGGTTTTACCAATATAAACATAATACACAACACATTTTGGGTCAAATGTAGTACTTCTTGCTACATGGTGTCCATTCGCCAGTAAACAGAGTAGAAGGAGGTTGCTAACTGGAAATATGGAGAAAGGTCTTTAAGAGTTTGGTTCAATTGAGCAAGTTGTAATTTTTCTTTCATATCAGCTAGAAAAAGCCGTGTGTCATGCTGTATAGAGATGAGGACCCGTACCCGGGAATAACCAGAAAGACACCCGCAACGGAAACAGCTGATCCGTCCTGTGAGTGAAAATTGTCCTTCGTCAGAACTTCTTCCATTCATCGCATCCACTTATTTTCAACAAAGGGTTAGGGATCTCATCTCAAGCGTCCTTAAAAACATTTTTTGAGGAAGTCTTATAGAATTTTGCCCTTTCTATCGAGCTTTTTCCAACTCAATCAAAATGGGTGAATGGAAACATTACAACTGAGGACAATATTACAGCTGTTTAAATTAAATCAAAAGTGTTAGCAGTGAGTCAGAGGTCTGGATCCTGACATGCATAAATATCTGTTCAGACCCAAGCCATTGCATACCTAAGCAAAAGGTATGTCCCTTTGTATCAAACAGTTTTCATTCATCTGGCTGTAAGCCGACATCCAAAGTCCGTCTTTGTATACTTCCTTTTTGTTATAAATTGGATTGGATTGGATTATTTACATAATAACCCTTGAGCTGTGTGAAGGGATATTGTGCAACAATAGATCAAGTATGTACCAGATCAGCCCCACCCTCCCTCCCTCCCACTCATCCACCCTTACTGGTCCGACCATACATTCCTGGTGTGTACCAAGTCAAAAAAGTAATAGTAAATATTGGCCTTCAGCATATCATAAAACAGAATTAGCATAAACCAAAAATGTTGCAGAGTACCTAGCAGGAAGAGGTAGAAAAGAAATTTAAAACAAATAAAAATAAAGCTAGAAACCGCACCAAATATTGTATTTAACCATCCCATGACGTTTTTTAAATATAAAAGGATTACTGTAATGTGGGGACCATGTCCCCAAATGCTAGGAAACCAGCCCAGATCTTCTGAAACTCTCCAGGTTTACCCTTCAAATTATACATCATCTTTCCCTTGGTATACAAGCTGCCAGTTCATTCGTCCATCTAACACATGTGGGTGGAGATACATCTTTCCAATGCGTAAGTAATAATAAGTATAATTCTAATACATTTAAGTTGGTTCATCACAGATGTGTCACCCAGGAGAATTACTATTGGTTCTGCGGGAATGGTTTGTCCTTTAATATCATCAAGTGCTTTGAGTAAGCATATCAAGGGTTAAAGGACTTATGTGTCAACAGGACTTGGAAAAACTGGTCCATGCTTTCATCTTAAGTAGACCTGACTACTGTAACGGGGTCTTTACAGGTCTCCCTAAAAAATCAATCAGACAGCTACAGCTGATCCAGAACGCTGCTGCTCGAGTCCTCACTAAGACCAGGAGACTGGATCACATCACTCCAGTTCTGAAGTCTTTACACTGGCTCCTGTGTCTCAAAGAATTGATTTCAAAGTACTTTGCTAGTTTATAAATCACTTAACGGTTTAGGTCCAAAAATACATTTCTGATCTGCTACTACACTATGAACCACCCAGACCTCTCAGGTCATCTGGGACAGGTCTACTTGTCCCCAGAGTCAGTAACAAACAGGGTGAAGCAGCTTTCAGTTTCTATGCTCCTCATATCTGGAATAAACTCCAGAAACCTGTAGATCCGCTGCTACTCTCATTCTTTTTAAATCAAGCTGAAGACCTTTCTTTTTGATGCTGCTTTCTTAAATGACTGTCATTTCTTTAAATTTATTATGCTGCACTGTAACTTTTATTCTTGTGTTTTATGGTCCAATGTTTCTATTTTGTTTTTTACCGTCTAGTTCCTGTGTCTTTTCGGTTATTAATGCTTATTATTTTTAACTGTTTAAACTTGTGTTTTATCTGTTTAACTGATTTTGTGTAAAGCA
>NC_045741.1:3562070-3563351 GCF_008692095.1 Etheostoma spectabile | reverse complement strand
CCCTGTTGCTGAAATGTGCTATACAAATAAAGCTGCCTTGCCTTGCCTTGCCTATAGACACCCAACGCAAATTAAGACAAGTTCAAAACATATGTTGCTTTCTAGCTTTTTAACGATCCTTTATAGCAATGTTTCCCAAACATAGGGTCAGGACCCAAAATGGGTCACAGACCCATTTTATTGGGTTGCCAATTGGCAGAGAACAGACTAAATGCTCAGCATGACCTCCGAATGGCACTTTCAAAAACCAAACCTAGACCAGATCAGCTGGTTGATATCTTCAACCAGCCATATGCATCTCATCAAATTCAAGTCAGCATTATTTAAAAAAATTGTTGGTGTCGGTACTGAGGGATGATGGGAGGGGATAAGAAAATGAGTTGAGAAAGGGGTGAGACACAGAAAGGAGATTAGAGACCTTTTCTGTTTTTGTTTACTTTTATAATGGAATAAATGTACTTCATATACATTTAAATTCATGGTTTGTTCCGTCTTTCGTCCACAGTTTAAAAATGTAGATGTTACCATGATTTATGGTGTGTTTTTGTAAATTTGGGTCGCGGGGAGACACCGAATTTCTCTTTTGGGTCTTGAGCTGAAAAAGTTTGGGAACCACTACTTTACAGGAACGACTCCTGCCAGTGTTTGAGTCCTCAAAGGTTCAACATGTCAGATAGAAGCTATAAACGTGTGGTGTACCAATTAGGCTTTACTGCTTTCAGATAAAAAAAGAATAGCATTAGAAACAACTTGATGAGACATGGGTGTCAGGGGTCAAGACAGCCTGTCCGACTGCAACATCGGACTTAGTCCCTATCCCAGCCTGCACTGATAATCTCTTATCATGCACGTTTTCAGCTCAGGATCTCTTCTCTGTGCCTGACAAGAAAGAAGAGAGCAAACCAACGCGCCCTGCCAAGACAGATGAAAGGCTATTTTCTGCCCGCTTCTCATTCAAAAGCTATTTTTAGCCGGTTTTTTTTTTCACAACCACTCCCTTAGTTTCTCACCGACATCAAAAAGCCACTGCAACAATCCAAGGGCTTGAAAGAAAGATACAGTCATGAGTAGGGTAGGGTACCGAAACCCGGTTCTACTATGGAACCGGTTCCTACGCAAACGGTAGCAATCGGACCGGATTGGATCGCAAATTTCGGTTAATCATTTTGGTTCCACATGTCGACTGAAATATTCTCTTTTGCTCCGAAATGGATGTAAAAATATCCCACTCCCTGTTTCTACCGTTAGCTAACTACCGTAAATGTAGGCTACTTTTAAAAT
>NC_045741.1:3560042-3562060 GCF_008692095.1 Etheostoma spectabile | reverse complement strand
CCCTCTGGGCTCTGGTTAGCATACCAACTCCTTTATTTTGTTACTTGTTAATAGTGTAACTGTTTGTCTGTCTGTTTGTTTGTATTGTTACATTATTGTAGTTGTGTGTTAGGTGACTTAGGTTTACTTATTATTAGAGAAGTTCCGATACCGATACTGCCTAAAACGCTGGTATCGGTATCGGGAAGTACTGCAGTTTATGCACGATCCGATACCACGGAATAAAGCCCTAAAGAAAATCTATGTTAATCAGAATCAGCTTTATTGACCAAAGTAGTTTATTTAGGTTCTTTGTCTCTTTTATTTAAAAAAAAATGGTATCAGACCGTCTCTACTTATCTCTTACTATATTTAAATAATTTTAAATGTTAATATATTGTTAAATTTAAATAATTTTCTATAAAAAAACCTTTCTTTAATTAATTTTTCAGTTTTTCAAGAATGGGATTCGGAATCAGAATCGTTTTAAAAGTACCAGTTCGGCATCGGAATCGTAAAAATCCAAGCGGTATTCAACCCTAGTCATGAGAGGAGATGGGAGAATATGCATCTGCACGTGTGTGGGTGTGTGTGTGTGCGTGTGTGTGTGCAGATCAGCACCAGCACGCCAACACAGCTGTGCCAATGTAGAGCAGAGGTGGTGGAACAGGTGGGGGGGTGGTTGGGGTTTGGCTGATTTAAGAAGGGTTTTTGCAGAAAAACAATTCGCACATGCAACAATCTTCGTCAAGAAGATTCAGACAGATCCTTTATACATAAATAGCACAAGAGGAAATACAGTTTTCTTTAATACTAGGGATGCAAGATTTTCCATTTTCCCCCAAGTCTGATATGAGAAGGGTAACAAATGAAAATGACTCTGGCTATTGCCGTACACATAACAGTGGTGTCGCATTCTCCCATGATTCAGATGGGCTGCAGTGTAGTATCCTTTCAACTAGTTCTCAGTTCTCTAGTTCTCTGCCTGTTCTTATCACATGAACACATTGGAGAATATGTTGCCTTCATCTGACAGAGTGAGATATGTTCTCTCTCTCTCTCTCTCTCTCTCTCTCTCAATATATGTGCTGCATGAGGCTGTTTTAATGACTGCGTGGGAAGGCGGGGGGTTGGGGGGTGGAATCTCTGACCCCACTTTCTCATTTTTCTGCACAGAACTGCTGGTCTCGTCCGCTGGATTGCAAGTGCAACGACGTGGGAGGAGATGTGTGTGTGTGTGTGTGTGTGTGTGTGTGTGCGCGTGGCCGTAAGCAGTGCAAAGCACCTCGATGACTGACGTCAGCCAGACATGATTTACCATCTGCCAATCAAACTGGATGTTATCCCATGCGCTGTGAAGCGACGCCGCCTCGGTACTTCATCGCCGTCCAAACAGGTGTGCATGACAACAGGTGTGAATGATCAGTGCTAATTCCTGTTCAAACACGGCACGAAACACGTGATTTGGGACTGAACGTTGTGTAAACTGTTTCCATGCTACTGTTTGTTTTACCTCCGCGCTTCACCCAGGGGTGATTTTAGCCTCTTTTTAGGGGTGCTGAAGCATTTCTAAACCTGATCCCCGCACCCCTAAAGAAATGCTTGTTTAAAAAAAAAAAAAAATAGTCTGTGTTAATCCATTGTGAGATAAGGAGTACTACCCATGGAACATGACAGCATTGTGAAACTGAACCCAGAATCTAGATGCCTATAGGTCCTTCAGGAAAAAACATCTGAGCCATTTTCAGAAAATAGTTATTATTAAGTTAAGTTATTGCTTAGGTAAATACCCATTTTCAATTGTAAACCACTTTACCTTTGTTGTAATGGTCCTGTGGCTCAGCATTAAAGTAAGTTTTCTCAGAATTGTTGGTGTCTTTCTAGTTAAATAATTCAGTTTTTCCCCTTGCATGATAGTTCAAAATGATGTTAAAATGAAAAGCAGAATAACGTTTAAAAAACGTTAAAAGACTGCCAGACACCCCTAACCCTAACCCTAACCCTTTAGCATCAGATAACACACGCTTGGTTGTCTCCTT
>NC_045741.1:3559961-3560032 GCF_008692095.1 Etheostoma spectabile | reverse complement strand
TAACACACGCTTGGTCGTCTCCTTTTGCGTCATATAACACGTGCTTTGTCGTCTCCTTTAGCGTCATGTAA
>NC_045741.1:3556907-3559951 GCF_008692095.1 Etheostoma spectabile | reverse complement strand
GTCGTCTCCTTTAGCGTCATGTAACACAAGCTTGGTTGTCTCCTTTAGCATCATACAACACGTGCTTGGTTGTCTCCTTTAGCGTCATGTAACACACGCTTGGTTGTCTCCTTTAGCGTCATGTAACACACGCTTGGTCTTCTACTTTCATTTAACACACGCTTGGTCGTCTTCTTAAACATCATGTAACACACACTTGGTCTTCTTCTTTAGCGACGTGTAACACGTGCTTGGTCGTCTCCTTTAGCGTCATGCAACACACGCTTGGTTGTCTCCTTTGGTGTCATATAACACATGCTTGGTTGTCTCCTTTAGCGTCATGTAACACACACTTGGTTGTCTTCTTTAGCGTCATATAACACACGCTGGGTCATCTCCTTAAGCGTCATAACCCATGGTTGGTTGTCTCCTTTAGCATCATGTAACACGCTTAGTTGTCTCCTTTAGCGTCATGTAACACACGCTTGGTCGTCTCCTTTAGTGTCATGTAACACGCTTGGTTGTTTCCTTTAGCGTAATGTAACACACGCTTGGTTGTCTCCTTTAGCGTCACATAACACGCGCTTGGTCATCTACTTAAGCGTCATATAACCCATGGTTGGTTGTCTCCTTTAGCGTCATGTAACACACGCTTGGTTGTCTCCTTTAGAGGTCATGTAAACACGCTGGTAGTATCTTCCTTTAGGTGATGTAACACGCTTGGTTGTCTCCTTTAGCATCATGTAACACACGCTTGGTCGTCTCCTTTAGCGTCATGTAACACATGCTTGGTCGTCTCCTTTAGCGTGATGTAACACGCTTGGTTGTCTCCTTTAGCATCATGTAACACACGCTTGGTCATCTCCTTTAGCGTCATGTAACACACGCTTGGTTGTCTCCTTTAGTGTCATGTAACACGCTTGGTTGTCTCCTTTAGCGTCATGTAACACACGCTTGGTCGTCTCCTTTAGCGTCATGTAACACACACTTGGTCGTCTCCTTTAGTGTCATGTAACACGCTTGGTTGTCTCCTTTAGCATCATGTAATACACGCTTGGTCGTCTCCTTTAGCATCATATAACCCATGGTTGTTCGTCTCCTTTAGCGTCATGTAACACGCTTGGTTGTCTCCTTTAGTGTCATGTAACACACGCTTGGTTGTCTCCTTTAGCGTCATGTAACACACGCTTGGTTGTCTCCTTTAGCGTCATGCAACACACGCTTGGTTGTCTCCTTTAGTGTCATGTAACACACGCTTGGTTGTCTCCTTTAGCGTCATGTAACACACGCTTGGTTCAGGATTATTGGTGTCCCTTTTGGTGCTAAAAGGTTAAGGGAAAGATTGTGGGTGGGCTTACGGTTCTTTTTTTGTCACATCAGATGCGGACAGCCACTGGTCAAACGTCCGTAATTTACGAGATGGGAGTGAGAATGGGTTGGATGGTACCAGTGGTCATCCGTGTCGTTTTATGAGTTATTGACAAACAACCTATGCTACACTTTAGGTATGAGGACATGTGGCATATAGTTTAACATATATCGAAGACATTTCATTCCCGGGATTGCTCAAGTGCTGCTGGAAATTCCGCCGGATGTCTGCTTTCTTAGTGTTGGCGTTTTAATCTCCGGTGGATTTCTGAGGACTATGGTTCTCCTCAGATCCCTGCAGAGTAAATCCAGACAGCTAGCTAGACTATCTGTCCAATTGGAGTTTTCTGTTGATGACTAAAACAACATGAACGTACACATGTTCAACCAAAACAAGTTCCTTCCCTTTTCTGCCATCCTAGCACGCTGTGTGGACTAGCCAGACCCTCCTCCGCAGACAACCTTCATCAAAAACCTGTCTTGTTTTACAGGATACCAGTGTGACAAAATGGCACTTTTTGGGACAAGAATAAAAAAAAAATATTTGTGCCATGCATGTTAATCCATTTTGCGGTGGGGAAAGTTAATCTTAGTGTTATATAATTAGAATCCACGATGTGTCATCTGTCTTTTTGGAGTTTCACAAGATTTCATTACACTGTGGTGGAGTCTCATTTGCTAACTGGGTGACTTTGTCTTTTGTTGGCAATTTGTTCAAACAGATGCAGAATGTCCATGATTTTGCTCCTTCAATGATTTGTAAACACATGAAATCAAAGCTTGTGTAAAGACCTTAAAGCGTTGTGTGTGCACATAGAAGAGTGCTGGGAGGCATTTTCACCTGAGTTCCTGCCCTGAGCAGTGAACAGGCCTGTGAGGGAGTGTTGTTGGCAGACGGCTGGTATGTCACTGCATTTATCAATCATCACTTTGCCTTATAGCTGGCCTCGATCTGTCAAATAAAGGCACAGTAATACCTGAAGTGAGCTGGCTGTGTGTTGGAGTGGAGGCGTAGCTGTGTGGTGGGACAAGTTGTCCACATTTTGTTGTGCAACAGATGGGAAACGCTCTGTAAGAGAGGTATTCACACAGTGTTTAGTTTAGAAGGATTTGGACAAGAAATCTGATTGAATTTTTCTGGCAGGTTTTGCTATTACGAGTCGATTTGCGGTTATTTCTGCTGCTTTATGTTGTTGTGCAGGACCCTGGTTAGCACACCTGGTAGAGTGGATGACCATGTATAGAGATTTTTTTCTCCACGCAGTTGACTCCAACCTACAGCCCTTTGCTGCACCTCATTCCCTTTCAAGTCTAAGCTGTCCTATACAAATAAAAGCCTACAGTGTGTTCAGGGGACAGGCAGATAGCAAGATGTTTTTTACAGTGTGTTCTGGTGACAGGCAGCTAGCAGATAGTGAGGAGAGGTTTTTTACAGTGTGTTCTGGTGACAGGCAGCTAGCAGATAGTGAGGAGATGTTTGCTGTATGTGACAGCAAATGTTGTAGCCTAAAACCCGTGATATGATCTGTGATATGTATTATTATTATAGCATTGATCTTATGAAAAAAAAAACTTTAAAGGTCCCCTGGTATGAAAATTTCACTTTTAGTTTTTTTTGTTGTTGTTTCCCCAGCCTGCTTATGGCCCCCCCAGTGGCTAGAAATGGTGCTAGGTGTAAACCGAGCCCTGGGTATCCT
>NC_045741.1:3555481-3556896 GCF_008692095.1 Etheostoma spectabile | reverse complement strand
GAGAAAATGAAAGCTCAGATGGGCCGATCTGGAATCTTGCCCCTTGTGAGGTCATAAGAATGAATGGGCATAATGAATATATTATCTCTATATAAAAGAGACTTCAGATACAGTATTAGGGAACCATTAAGGTCTATATAAAGAGACTTCAGATACAGTATTAGGGAACCATTAAGGTCTATAAAAGAGACATCAGATACAGTATTAGGGGACCACTAAGGTCTATATAAAAGAATCCAAAGAGCACCATGTCATGGGACCTTTCATGATAAAAAGAGGAATAAACCATTGGTTTGTGTTCATATCATTCCATTATTTGTTTTGAGTCTGATAAACGCTCCAGCTGATGGTCATTTGAACTCCATATATCTATTTGTATTGCCTAAGTGAGAGCTGCTGTAGCTCAGGAAGCCCTCAGAGCTCGGCTCATTGAGAGGAAATAGTTTAGCTTAGTGACCAGGAAAGCAACATGAGTGCTCATTGATTGGTCATAGTCTACCCACATTCCCATGTATTGCAACATAACAGCAAAGTGATAAACACAACTGTTGTCTACCCCGACTGGTGACAGTGCTGCAGTCTAATGTAATCCGTTAACTTGCACATGCCCACCGCTGCACCTGCGTGCTCTGTCACATGCTATCGGCGCACAAACACTAAACTCCACATGCGGATTATGATCTCTGCTCCCAGGCGGTGGGAATTTGCCAAGAGCCGCTCAGCACCTGAAAAGAAATGGGAACACTTCGTGTCAGTGGCTTTCCCCGTCTGCAAATTCTCCCAAAAACATCGGACACGATGCCATTTCTGTGTTACCCGTGCTGCCCGTCTTAAGCGTGATTTATGGAGGTTCCACGCAGAGCTTTCGCCCTAGCCTGCGTAAGTGGCCTGCAGTTTATGCTTGTGAGTTGGTGTGTGTGTGTCAATCTCTTAAAGAGAATAGCAGGACCGGGGTGTGTGTGTGTGTGTGAAAAAAGTTAACCCTCTCTTTGATTTTATGTTGTTTATGGAGAAGGAGTCGGGGGGGGGAATACAATGCTACCAAGCCACGGCCGAGCAACATGCATAGTTACATTTACACACGTCAGGCTACGCCGCAGGTACCTACGTATACGTAGCCACGGTGTGGATTTAACACAGAAGCAGAAATCCCGCTTTAGGAGACACTTTGGGATAGCCGATGATTTGCCTAAATCTGATTAGCCCCCCGCTGGGTTGCCTCTCTGTTTGTCACTGAAAGGTAAGTTTGATTCAGAGGTTTCTTTAAGTCTTGGAATGGGACAAAAAGCCCCTTGCCGCTCCAAAGCTATTAGCTCGCTCTCTTTCCACCTGTCACACATTGGTGACTTTATTCCCACTCAGCCCAGGCCCCCTGGCAGACATCAGAGAGATCATCTCCGTCTTAAGCTAAATGA
>NC_045741.1:3552338-3555471 GCF_008692095.1 Etheostoma spectabile | reverse complement strand
CGATGCCGTCCTGTGCTACCCCCCCGCCAACCCCCCCACCCCCCACCCCGTGACCCCCCGCGACCCCCTCGGCACCACGGGCCGCCTGAGGAGCAGAGGTCTGAGCCTAGGCCGAGGGGGGGAGTGGCCATGGAAAGAGAAGGGAGATGGGCCAAAATAAGCTCTGTCATGCAGAAAACTGCAGGAGGGGGAGGCGACGAATACACACTCCCACCCCCCCACAGATATGCACACACAGCTGGGACAAAGAGTGATACACACACACTCACACACAGATTAATAAAAGACTCAACAGCAATCACGCTTGGTTTCTTCTTTCTTCCTCACACTCTGTCCCTTGTGTTTTCTCTTTCTCTCTCCCTCAGATTTTCCTTCCCTTAACCCCCCTCTCTCTCTCTCTCTCTCTCTCACCCCTCTATCTTTCCCCCCCCCACACACACACACCACACAAACACACAATAGCAGCTGCGACAAAGCCCTCTGCAGGATTAGCCAGCCTTTGTTGGCAAAACACAAATTACAAGTCTTTTAGCGCTGGCTCCTCCCTCCCTGCAAGTGAGTGTGTGTGTGTGTGTGTGTGTGTGTGTGTGTGTGTTTGTGAGACAAAGAGATAGAAAGTGTATGTGTGCAAGCATGTTAATGTGTGCGTTCGCTCACACTCAATATGATGCATACAAGCGTGCAAAGCATCACATGTGGGTGTTTTGGTGCTTGTGTCATGCTGTGTGCAGCATGTGTGTGTGTGTGTGTGTTTATGTGATGGGGGGTGTGGATTGTTTTAAAGAGGGGGTTTTTGTTATCAGTCCCAGGCCAGCCGAGAAAACAGGCGTAACAGAAGAACCCTCAACAAGACTCAAGCTGTCAATTAGAGACGTCTCTTTTAAAACCGCAGTGCAGCTGAGTTGGTGCTCTTCCCCTGCTTTGGAGGGTTCAAACCCCCTCAAATTCCCCCCCCCCGCTGGTCCGTCAGAGTCTTTGTGTAGTCACATCTGCAGCAGATGATGAAGCTTTGGAGGAGCCGAAGGCGGCGACGCTGCGGGCTGCTTCAGTCACTGTTTGTCATTTGTCTTCATTCAGGTGATGCCACGTTCCCGGTTTAACTCTCCGGGCTCACTTACAGTGGGAAAAATAAGGTGTGCAAGGTACGACGTGGTATTTTATTTAAATCCTTGCTTCGGTGTCGCACTGATCGCAACAAGAAATCATTCCTGCCACAGGCATCACAACTGAGTGTTAGATCAGACTCATATACATCACAATACTGCACAAAGTGCAACTGTGCAACTTGCACAAACATAGGTTTTACTTTAGCTTGAACCTTGCTAATCGCCACTTATACGTATATTTGTACATTCTTTGTATTTTCTTTATTGTTGAATAGTTCCTCTTGTATTCTATTGTATTTCTTATTTCTTTTAGCCTATTTTCTGTGTGTGCACTGTGTTTGTATGGTCCCGTAGCACTGACATTTCCCAATTTGGTATCAAATTACATTTTCTTCTAGTGTATCGGCATCAATTTGTTTCAAAGATTTTTACTTCGAATGAAAGAATACAATTTTAGGAGAAAAAAATGTAATTGTGAGAATTGATCCTATTTATGGCCACATTTTAAAGTTCACTGGAATGAAAAGTGTCTCCGAGCAGCACTTAATGCCTGTTGTTCATTTATTGGATCCCTATCTTTTTTTTTCTTCTTTTTTTTTAAAGATACTTTTTAAAATCTTTTTCTCTTTATTTGATAGGGACAGTGGATAGACAGGAAAGGAGGGAGCAATGGGGGATGACTCAAACCCAGGTTGCACCAAATGCTCAGCCTCAGGCGCATGCTCTTCCTGAGGGAGCTAGAGGCCGCCCCCCCCCCAATCCCTATCTTGGAGAAATATTTATTTTCCACGTTTCCTGTGTGAGTGTACTTTGTCCTCCAGAGTCTTCTCCTCGAGCCAAAACAAGCAGAGGTGTTATTGATAATTGACCTGTATTGATCAGCACATGAGCTCAGTAATCATGTGGCCTTTGAGGTCAAGAGAGAAACATGTGCAATACACAACAGTTGTAGTAGCTCCCACTCTTTGAAGTCTCCGTACGTTCATTGGTTTGTCTCGAATGCATGATGTGGATTACCATACCTCGTTATTTCTATGAGTTCTGAATTCTTGGTTTTGCTTCTGTAGACTTGGCAAGTGACCAATATTGCACTTTACCAGCCAGACAACTTCAAGCATCTACCACGTGGGATGAGTTTTGATGCAAAATTGCAGTGGATCTGCATCTGCCGGTCCGAATGGGAGCGGGGACTTTGAATTTTTAAACGTCAGGTCCAGAAATTATGTAATTAGAATCTATAAACCAAACCAGGTTTTAACAACCAGGGAAGTCAGTGGTGCTTTAATAAACCCCATTCATATCAATAGACCTTTAATTGGAATTATATGCAGTTTAATACATTTATCTTTAGATTAGGAGGCACATATAATTTTATACATCGCAAATGAACTGCAGTCATTTTTAATATTTTAAAACTTGCACTGTTGGCATCAGCTTGTCTTTGTCTTCTCCTGTTTATGACGCATTACTACCAACAACACCCGCTGCAGTGGACAGGTATGTGTATAACGTCACCAACATGCTCGGGGCGTGCATGTGCATCCACAGGACGCATTAAAAAACATGATCAGAAAAGTGCTCTACAGTGCAATATAGTTTTAAAACTCCAGAGTGGCCCTTTAATCACAATTAGAAAAGGATGTATTGCCAAGTAAGTTACACCTACAAGGAATTTACCCTGGTTGTGCACATGTGAATGCATTAAACATTAATATGAAATAAACAATTAATACAGAAACAAATATGTACAATATAACTGTTTAACATTAAGGAAAGTGATCACACTGACCACACTGGCTACATTAAGGGGAATGGGACCCCGGGGTGTCTTTAACCCTTGTGTTGTCCACTTTTTTCAACTTTTTTCAACATCTAGCGCTTTATTGTTAAAGTTTTTTTTCAGCTTCTTGTTGCATTATTTTTTTAAAGTTTTTTCCCCTTTTCCCAACATTTTTTTTTCACTTTTACATTTGACGCTCCCCCCCATACGAGCTTTACACTTATTCTTGGAATTCATGGACACTAAA
>NC_045741.1:3545609-3552328 GCF_008692095.1 Etheostoma spectabile | reverse complement strand
TGAGTTTGAAAAGCAGAAATATGCTATAAAAGTGACTAAAACACCCCAAATGTAATGAAAGTACTAGTAGTACTTGAGAAGAGCATTAAATGGAACCATCCACGTTAATTTTTGCCAATTTATAATATAGACATTTTTTTGAAAATGAGTCAAATTTGACCCTGAAGACAACAGGAGGGTTAAAATTCATTTCTGCCAATATTACCCATGGCACTAACTAAACCCAACTTTTAAAAACATAGCATTGCAATTAAACCCCAAAAAACAACAATACTTCATTTGACTGCATAGTGATTGAATGATAAATCTTTCCCCCCAAAAAATGTGGAATTACTTATTATTATATAGTAGAATTTGATATATTTGAAAAGTTGTGAGGCAAACAGCTGTGAGATGTTACTGCCTTTAATCAGTCAAGCACAGAGGTCGGCCGTGTCAATATTTTCCCAAATCTGCTCAGCGTTGTCTCCTTTATTTACCTTCCCTCTCCCCCTTTTGCATTCCAGCTACATGTTAAGATGGCCCAGATCACTTAAGCCACTGACCATATGTCATAACTCTGCCCGGGATTAGGCACATTCTCCACTTTATGGGCTAACTTGTGGGAAAGTGTGTGCTGGACTACCAGTATTATTTGGAGAATGAATGAAATATCTTCAAACAGGGCTTATCAGAGCAACTAACATACTATGACATATATGGATATATTTCTAAGGGCCCCTTGCTCATCACAATAATAATAATACGTGCATGGGAAATGCTATTTATGTATTAATAATGCCACAACCACACAGATTTCATTTTCAGGTTGTTTTTGTTTTGTCTCCATTGTTGCTATGAGTTAATCTCTGTGGCGTTTCTGTGCTTTATTCACCTGTCAATCAAACATAATGGGAGGTACTGTAAAGTCTGACTTGCTTCTTTTGGAAAGCCAGCTGCATCACTTCCTTTGTACCATTGGGTTTCACTCAGGTACAGTCCCAAATGTATGCTTCTCTAAGCTGGATAATACTTTTTACTATGTTAGTGTTGGATAAAGAACAGTAGAAGTATGTTACGTAATATTGCAAAAATCAGGAATATCCTGTCTAAAAATGATGCAGAAAAATTATTCCTGCTTTGTTCTTCTTGTTATTACTGCAATTCTTTACTATCAGGCTGCTCGAAAAAATCCATAAAGACTCTACAGCTGATCCAGAATGCTGCGGCACGTGTTCTGACGGAACCAGGAAAGAGATCACGTTTCTCCTGTTTTGCTTCTCTGCATTGGCTTCCTGTAAAATCCAGAAGAATTTAAAATCCTTCTTCTCACCTACAAAGCTCTTCATGGTCAGCTCCATCTTATCTTAAAGAGCTTATGTACCTTACACCCTAGAAGAGAACTACGCTCCCAGAATGCAGGGTTACTGGTAGTTCCTAGAGTCTCTAAAAGTAGGGAGGCCAGAGCGTTCAGCTATCGAGCTCCTCTCCTGTGGAACCAGGTTCCATTTTGGGTCCGGGAGGCAGACACCGTCCCACATTTAAGAGGGCTTAAGACTTTCCTTTTTGATAAGCTATAGTTAGGGCATAGAATCGAATATTGTTAGGAGTAGTATAGTTAGTCACATAGTTTTCAGATTTATCTATCATATAATATAACTAAAGGGAGACTTGGCATACACCCTGATCCGGTTGGGGAGAGTCTGGCCCGACCGGGCTGAGCTCTCTTACCTCGTCTCTCTTGGTTTTGTTGTAATAATAGTTTTAGACAGCTGTGGACTTATTTTGATACACTAGTTAGGGCATGAATCGATATTGTTGGGGAGTAGTAGTTAGTCACATAGTTTTCAGATTTATCTATCATATAATCAAGAATATAATGAACTAAGGGAGACTTGGCATACAGCCCATCCGGTTGGAGAGTTCTGGCCCCCGGCTGGAGCTCTCTTTACCTCGTCTCTCTTGGTTTTGTTGTAATAGTTTTAGACAGCTGGGGACTTATTTTGATACACTAGTTAGGGCATAGAATTGAATATTGTTAGGGAGTAGTAGTTAGTCACATAGTTTTCAGATTTATCATCATATAATCAAGAATATAATAAACTAAGGGGACTTGGCATACAGCCCATCCGGTTGGGGAGAGTTCTGGCCCCCGGGCTGGAGCTCTCTTTACCTTGTCTCTCTTGGTTTTGCTGTAATAATTTTAGACAGTTGGGATTTATTTTGATACACGGAGCCCTCTCTCCTCTATCTTTCCATCTTTCATTTATGTGCACCATGTCCCAGAAATGCGTGTTTAACCTATTCTGGGGAGTCATTCCCCGAGTCCTTATGTCTTTTTTCCCCAGCATGTCCCTTGGATCAGAGAGGCTCCGAATCAGGGTAGCAGCTGTCGCCATGGTCCCCTACACTGTCTGTGATGCCATGTTCATCTGCTACACTGCGGTGCCCTGCTACGTCCTGCTACGTCCTGCTGTGCCTTGTAATGCCGCCCAGCGTCCTGCTATCATGAACTACTACAAAGAACTGCTCAAACCTACTAATTTTTCTATTTTTGTTATTACCACTCTTCATTCTACCCCAACCGGCCCGTCGCCAACACCTACCAAGAGCCTGGGTCGGTACGAGGTTCTGCCTAAAGGAAGTTTTTCCTCGCCACTGTCGCACTGTTGCTTGCTCTGGAGGAAACTACTAGAACTGTGGGTCCTTGTAAATCTGGAGTGTGGTCATCTGTAAAGTGTCTTGATATAACTCTTGTTATGAATTGATACTATAAATAAAATTGAATTGAATTGAATTGTTACTGTTAGCTGTATTAGCTTGAACAAAATAAAGATTATTATGTCAACTAAGAGTATCTCAAAATTACAATTTCAACTTTTTGGCATGTTAATTATGCTGATCTCGTTCCGTTGGCAGCACCCTACGACCCTACTACTGAATCTTATAACACACTGGTGACACACAGACTGATGAACAACTAAACCAAAGGAATCCAAGTGTAACGCAACACCCTGATGAATAAGTCACAGGCACCACTGAGAGGAACAGACGTCACAATCATGGATTACAGATTCAACTTTGGATTCCAGTCTTTCTTGTGTTTCTATTGACAGTGCAAATATGTACGGAGCCCCGGAGGTGACATGGAGGGAAAAAAAAGAAATTCACAAACAAAAACAAAAAAATGTAATGGGGAAAATCACTTTTGCAAGATCTTTGTTTTCAAATCCAACAAACAATAAGGCTAACCTAGCTAGCTAGTAGCGCACTAGCTTGTAGCTAGCTAGTATGTTGCTAGTATGTAGCTAGTAGCATAGGGTGACCAGACGTCCCCGGTTTCCGGGGACAGTCCCCGATTTTGGCTACCTGTCCCCGGCTGGATCTGTCCCCGGAAATGTCCCCGGTTTTCACTGTGACTGAAAGACACGAAATTGGAATGAAAGAAAGAAAATACTGACAAAACGTAGCCGATAGTCGCACACCCAACACACGCAGGATCCAGACAGCCAGAGCTGATCAGAGCTCAGAGATGTTTTAGAAGCCGTGTTTTACGATGCTAAAATCATTGATTATTTACATGGAGTCTGGTGGGTTTAGCAAACGCAATTTCGCGGACTTTTATGTTTTAAAAAGGATCTTAATCTTTAACAGAAAGGTCGACCTCCTTAGAAAGCCTTTCCATAATGTTGTCAGACATGTTAGCAGCATAACAAGCACTTTTATGAACGTAAATACAAGCTGGACAATAATCCTATTAACTTAGGCTACATTGCAGCGATCTCGTTTAATACTGCATCACTGTCAAAGGAAAATATTTCCTCAATAGTTTTTATTGTATCTGATTCTCAATGAGCTGTTGCAGAAACAAGCCTTGAGCAGTAAAGCAAAAGCTGTCAGTAGTTCAGTAAACATTACAACATTATGAAATATTGTTGTAATCTTGAAATATTAGGACTTTCTATCTTAAAAAATAATAGGACTATTAGGACTTTCTATCTTGAAATATTAGGACTTTCTATCTTGAAATATTAAGACTTTCAATTTTGAAATATTAGGACTTTTTATCTTGAAGTATAAGGATGGATTTTTTTATCTTGAAATATTAGGACTTTCTATCTTGAAGTATAAGGATGGATTTTTTATCTTGAAATATTAGGACTTTCTATCTTGAGGTGTAGTGGAGTGGAGTAGGAAGTAGCAGCAGGGGTGGGTCTAGGATCATACCTGGGGGGGGGCTCAGTCCCTAATAAGAACAGCTCTAGGTCTAGTGTCCCCGTTTTAAGTTTTACAAAAATAAAAACATTACTTGTTTTGGAAGTAAATACGCTTCTGAGCTGAAAATGTCCCCGGATTTTGTCTGAGAAATCTGGTCACCTTATAGAAGCATGACATGATAACATGTTATTGGTTGTCTAAATCCATCCAACATTTATTTTGATAAGCATTACTAATTAATACATGCCAAAGTGAAGTGTGATAATGGACATTGTTGTTGACTGTTGATGTCAAGGACTGCAGGCTAACTGTAGTAGCTAGCTAATATCTAGCTAGTAGCATGACATGATAACATCTCCTTTGCTGTCTAAATATTTCCAACGTTTATTTTGATAAGCATTACAAATTAATACATGCCAAACAGAAGTGTTATAAGGGACATTGTTGTTGATGATTGATGTCAATGGCGCTAGCTAGTTTGTGTTGTCTTAGCAACATGCTCGTTCATGAGCTTCTTTCTCGTGTCTCGTCTTAAAACAAAGTCAGGATCTTGCAAAACAAAGTCATATCTCGCATATAGATAAACATATGTATATATATATATATATATATAAAAATATATATATATCGGTACATGTGTACATTTAAAAAAACAACTTTCCATTCATTGTTTGTATGTGTTGGTGTGCATTCTTGACATTGATCTTCATACATACACAATCCTCAAACATATTCCTCACATTCATTCTTGATATGATAAAAAACCATGTCTGTGAACTCAAACTCAGCGAAAACAAGAGATTTACAAGTAGGCTAACCCCAATGTTCAGTACTTTACGCTGGCTTTGTTACCATGGTTACAACGTTGGTCATTTCTGACACAATGATGCTCAAAAATAATTATCCACTGATTTACAGATGTCTCTTTCGTTATGTAAGTCTATGGGGAAACGTGCTATTGAGCCAGAGGGCATCACATGACGGGCCGGGAGTTGCAATTCCACCATTTGGCCATTATGTGTAATTTACTTCAAAGCCTGGCACACCTCCTGGGGGTCTGTTTATCACAGGTGCCTTCATCCTTGGAAAAATCTTTGTACAGTCAACAGTAATAAAGTAAAGACCATAGACTGTATAGAAAGATGGAAGACGTGAGCCAGAGTCTTCGCAGTAGTTATCGGGCGGGGGAGCTGCGGGATCAAAGTCCCGCCCATGCACCTGGCCGACCAATCTCAATCCTAGCTGTCAATCATGACATTTTACACGGCTTTAACAACTAATTAAACCAAACGAATTAGAAAAATGAACACACAACACTCAGAACTACCTCAAATGTAAGAAATCAGCTTTTAGAAATATTTATGTGACATGACCTTTGGTTCATGTCTCATCCGCTAACATGGAGAAGGCGGGGTTTATGAGCTGGCTGCTGTCTGCTGTCAGCCAGCAATCAAGATGTTTTGGCTTTACTCATACAGTCAATGTACAAACAATCCTTGAGACAAGTAGGGACCACATGTGAAGAATCACGTCCCGCAACCCTACAATGATGCTGAACTCCGAAAGGATTATAGCAGCAGGGAGCAATAAGGAGACAAATTCCCCCATAAACCAGTTTTAGTGCAGCATTTATGTAACACATAAGATTGTATGTACAACCTTCAAAGATTGATGGAAATCAATGCTATACATTATGCATGGTGCAGATGAAGATGAAAAGCAGCATGGCTTCAGCTGGGATATGTGTGACAGTTTGTTGTTGGGGGGAACATGTACACCTTGGCATTCACTGATGGTATGGTATGGTTGGACCCATAGAAAAACAGTTTTCAAAATACATACAGTATATAAGCTACAGAGTTACAAACGTCTTGTAAAATATGACTGCAGTTATAACCTGTTCCCCCAGAGAAAAACATACCTTGTTTGGAAAACAGTCTAATGAACTACATGAATTGACATTGAAAACATGCAAAATGCAAATATGAAAATATATACGGTCACTGCTGACATGCATGATTATTGAATTAAGCTGTTCAATATCCCACAATTGTGTATGTTGGGATATTTGCTGATGAGAAGTTGAAAAGTGACAGGGTCACAATTCAGAATGGTCAGCTTTTTTCAACTCAAATCTTCATTCAGTTATTCCAGTTAATAATCGGAGCCTCTGACTCCCCATTCACTTGTATTTCCTTATCATTTGCCAACCTGCTATCATTCCCAACTCGTTAAATACTGACGCTCTGTCAGCGGCCGACGCAAAAAAATCCCCTTTTAGCGTCTTTATGGAACACACTGGGCAGAGCAGCCGCTTGACAGTGGCGTTATAAGATGTAGGGAGTAGTACAAAACACACAAAAAAAACTTTTTGTCAGAGAGCTTTGAAGGCAGCAGAGAGAGAAGAATCCAGGATATGTTGCGTTCACCAAAGGCGGATAACAGCTCAGCACTCGGACCGGATATGTGACAGTCTTTAGATTCTTTGTGTGTTGAATTCCTGTCTTTCTGCCCCTGGGGGG
>NC_045741.1:3545083-3545599 GCF_008692095.1 Etheostoma spectabile | reverse complement strand
GGGGGGGGAACGAGCTGCTACCTTCCAAACACCCACTCAACGTGCGCTCAAGTGCAAGTTACTGCACAACAAACCCTGAGAAAGTTTGCGATCACTACAGCAATAACTTCCAGACTCTATGTCTATCAAATGACCTGATTGGTGTTGTCATATTTCAAAGTGCGAACATTGGGGGCATAAAAAAATATCTGCACCTCTCTAGTGTGTTTTAACCCTTGTGTTGTCTTCCCGTTAACCATGAACTTGCCCTTCCGGGTAAAAATGTAATTTAAAAAAAAAAAAATTCCGATGTTTTTGCCGCTTTTTCTGATTTATTTGTCCCTTTTTCCAGCTTTTGGCGCTCTTTTTAAAAAAACAGAGCCAATTTACTAATAGGTTTTACATTTATTCTGGGAATTCATGGTCAACAAACCTCATTTATATCAAATTATATGTATTGTGTTTTTTAGTTAAAAAGGCAGGAATTATGAATTGTTTTGACTAATAGTTAAGATCAGAGGATGTTGAGTGGATCTC
>NC_045741.1:3544946-3545073 GCF_008692095.1 Etheostoma spectabile | reverse complement strand
ATGTCAAAGTTTAGTCCGGATACTGTTTTGAAACCATTAAAAAAAAAGTATTGAAATGCTTTAAGATTAAATAAAACAACCAAAAAATCAATGATTCAATCATTAATTTTACCTGAAGGATGTTGTA
>NC_045741.1:3544252-3544936 GCF_008692095.1 Etheostoma spectabile | reverse complement strand
CATGTTATTTTTGGGCAATTTGGTTGAAAAAAATCCATGTTTGTGATATAAAACACTTTGACCCGAGGACAACACAAGGGTTAATAATGATCAGGCTATGTTCAGATTAAAAAAAGCATTATGGGAATGATTGTTTAACTAATAATGCTAAAGCAGCCCACAAACCAAAACACTGGGATGATTAGAGTGCTGATTCCAGTTCAACAAACAAGTGAGCTTCATTATTGGTTATAAAAAAAAAAGTCTCATTAAAGCAATCATGATGATAATACTCAAAATCAATTCGTCAGACTCGGAGCAGTCCCGAGAGCAATGGTGTGATTAACGACGGCGGGCAACCGTGATAGGAAACAAACCTAGGAAAATGTGAGGATGTTTATGTTGCACGGTGGAACCTCATTCACGGGGCAGGCTGTTGGTGGTTACCTTGGAAACAGCACAGGATGGCCCTTTCACAGGGCTGATAATGTGCTTTAATGCACTTAGAAAGAAGACAAAAATATAAAAACAATAACTGTAGAGTCTTGGTGTCTCTTTACATTCTACTTGTTATTTCTTTGACCATCATGCATTGACACATTGAATATTTAGTATTTCTTGTATGATTCAAAATAAAGTTTAGTATTTCACCACAGCCAACTAAACAAATGTTAAGTGGAAGACATCCTACGGGGGGGGGGGGGG
>NC_045741.1:3543417-3544242 GCF_008692095.1 Etheostoma spectabile | reverse complement strand
GGGATAATTACATCTGGCATAACCAGATAGTTTCTACACATTTTAAATAACAGAAAACAACTAAATGGTGGAACGTAATACATCTGATTTCATATACTGCTTTAGTAAAAAATATATTTTTCCAGGGCATGTGACAAGTAGCTCTCACCTGAGACGATAAATGTTGTAAATTTGAAGGTCTGTCACTACATGATGTGAGTCGAGTACAGATTTAAGTCGCGCATTTGTAACTTTGCGACATGTAGCATCCAAGATGCTAACGGGAGACTTGGTTCACTGCTGGCAACAAGTTAGCATCAAACACAACAAAGGCTGTCAGGTCAATGGCGCTTTGAGCTAACGTTAGCAACCAAACAATTATCGATAGATACAACGTTTTTGAAATGACTGCTAGCTTAGCTACAAGTTAGCATCAAAAACAACAGTTGAATGGTGTTTTGAGCATTAGCTATCAAACAATCATAGATGGATACAACGTTTCTGAAATGATTTCCATCTTCTGTTATTTTTTTGTAATTAGAAAAGTTTATTATTTCATTGATTTCACAAATTTCAGTATGACACGTCATGCCGTGAACCGTTTAAATCTGAGCATGCACGACTCAAATCTGCATTTGATCGGGGAGTGACAAAGAGAAAAAGTAAATCAGTGCTGCCTACACCGAGTTATAGACCTGCTAGCGTTAGCACCCAACAGGCTTAAACAGGGCAAGTTTTAAACGTGTTTTATGTTCAAAATGTCATTAAAGGGCCTAGCCATGTGCAGTGATTCCTTCTGAGTGAACACAGGGAATCTGACTGCTGTAGATGTGACAGAAAGGCATG
>NC_045741.1:3542516-3543407 GCF_008692095.1 Etheostoma spectabile | reverse complement strand
TGTTAATCCATACCTCTGTTTATTTCCTGTTTTCCGGTGAAGTCCACAACAGTCGATTGTCAGGTTACAGCCTGTTTCTACATAGTCATTACCAAGGACAGAACAATGGCATGTCATTTGTTTGGAAAAAAATACATGATATAAATACATATATTGTAGCTGACGCTGTAAAATGTTTGTATTGTTGCCATGACAACACCAGAAGTTAATATGAGCGATCTAACGATTGCTAGGTGGTTTCAGTTTTACGTATCATTGTAAAACATCGTTCACTGAATTTCGGTTTCTTGATGAGTTAAAGTAAGTTGTGTGTTGCCCTTTGGTATATTCAGTACGAACGAGTTTTATTTTGGTAAGGTACAAGATCCAGGACAGGAAGTTTTGGGACGGTAACGAAAACAAAGGAGAGAAAATGGGGACTGTGAATAGCAAACTGTTTTATTCTACTGACGGTCTACAAGACAAGCACGTTGTCAGGGTGTTCTATCATATTTCTATAAGGAATAACGGCAGAAAATGGACATCAGTATGAAGTGTGGATTCCTTTATGACCAGGGTAGTTACATATATACAGAGGTGGGTAGAGTAGCCAAAAATTGTACTCAAGTAAAAGTACTGTTACTTCAAAATAATATGACTCAAGTAAAAGTAAAAGTAGTTATCCAAATAATTACTTGAGTAAGAGTAAAAAAGTGCTTGATGAAAAAACTACTCGAGTAGTGAGTAACTGTTGAGTAACGTCTGATTTTTTTCTTAACACAAGCATCAATCAGACAGACAAAAATACAAAATAATCATATTTAAGCAAACTATAGTTCATCCAATCAATAAAATAAATTAAAATTAATTCATTAATTACAAAAATAGCTTAAGTGAGAGATTTGTCACATC
>NC_045741.1:3542404-3542506 GCF_008692095.1 Etheostoma spectabile | reverse complement strand
GGATACTGCATGTGCAAAACATACTGTATGTGACCTAAACTACCACTACGTCTCCTCAGGTTAGATGTTGAGTTGTTGAACGCTCACATGTCCGTTTGTTTT
>NC_045741.1:3542109-3542394 GCF_008692095.1 Etheostoma spectabile | reverse complement strand
GACACAGAAGACGCCGCATAACGTAGCTGCTGTTTCGCACTTTTCCTAAAAAGGTAACCATGCTTTCACTATGAGGCCGGGGGGTTCCTCCCCGTCTGTGTTGCCTTGGCGACGGTTGATTCTTTGTTTTGCTATGACTGTAAGCTAACACGTCCCGCCCATAGCTGTATACAATCTATGGTCCCGCCACTGTGATCGAGTATGGTCACGTGACTGCACAACAACGTTTGATTGGTGAAACACAGTCATGTGGTAGAGCCTTCAGCGGAAGTCTCTCTCTCTCTT
>NC_045741.1:3541966-3542099 GCF_008692095.1 Etheostoma spectabile | reverse complement strand
ACATTAAAATGAGACGTACGCCGGGGTAAAAACAATGGCGCGTAGAATACCAAAGAGGTAAAAAGAAAAGTAACAAGCTCATTGTGGCCTGATGTAGCGGAGTAAGAGTACAGTTTCTTCTTCACTAATCTAC
>NC_045741.1:3541762-3541948 GCF_008692095.1 Etheostoma spectabile | reverse complement strand
ATAGTGATTTAAAACTACTCCTAGAAGTACAATTTTTTTCAAAAACTTACTCAAGTAACTGTAACAGAGTAAATGTAACTCGTTACTACCCACCTCTGCATATATAATATATTGGATTGTATGAGTTTGACAATCGACTGTTGTGGACTTTACCGGAAAACAGGAAATAAACAGAGGTATGGATTA
>NC_045741.1:3540440-3541752 GCF_008692095.1 Etheostoma spectabile | reverse complement strand
CATGCCTTTCTGTCACATCTACAGCAGTCAGATTCACTGTGTTCACTCAAAAGGAACCACTGCACATGGGGGCGGCACTTTAATGACATTTTGAACATGTTTAGAGGGTAAAATCAGGTTTAAAACTTGCCCTGTTTAAGCCTGTTGGGTGCTAACACTAGCAGGAGGATAACTCGCTGTCGGCAGCACCGATTGGTTTAGTTTTTCTCTCTACTGACAGCACTCCACATTTACAGACAACAGAGCTACATGTTGGAATGGACCTGAAGTCTCCTTTAAGCTGTCATTATGGTCAGAATAGTTTTTCTGTATATCTGATTCTTCATGTTATCTAGCAGGACAGGTAAGACATCAGCCATTCTTACTGCTGACATTTTTACAACTTGAACTCTTGATCCTCCCTTTGACTAGACGTCTGCATATGTGGCTTGACAACGAACAATGTGGCATGCCACTTCCGACTTTAATTCTGGACGACAACAGTCATAACTCACTCACTAGCCTCCATTGGTTGGCTTTCCTCCGCAGCCCCGCGAAAGAGGGTCTGGCTAGTAGAAAAGCATGCGTCCGACGTTTAGCGCTTCACAGGACAATTGTAATTGGTTTAAAGATATGCTTATTGACAGCGATGCCTCTGCAAAAAAAGGAAGGAACATGTTTTGGTACAACATGCACCTACGGAGGTGTTGAGTGGGATGAGAAATATGAAAAAAAAAGATAAATCTAATTTAATTGTAAGTTTTAAGAAGAAGTTCCTAAATCAAAAGGAGTTTAGAACACAAATAAAACAGAAGGTGAGGGACATCCGCTCTGGAACTATCCCGTACATGAAACGTTGTTGACACCCCCAACCGGCCCCGTCAGACCCCGCCTACCAAGACTCTGGGTCTGTCTCAGGTTTCTGCCTAAAAGGGAGCTTTTCTTCGCCACTGTCTCACTAAATGCTTGCTCTTGGGGGGGAATTACTGGAATTGTTGGGTCTTTGTAAATTATAATCTAGACCTACTCTATCTGTAAAGTGTCTTGAGATAACTCTTGTCCTGAATTGATGCTATAAATAAAATTGAAATGAATATAGACTACTCATGCAGTCACAAGATTACGTGCCAACCTTTTTTACACATTGGTCAGATTTGATGAAAGAAGAAACAATATCCTGGCTTTCTGCAAATCATCGTGTTCGGAGTGATATACCAGAGTCTCTATCTCTTAGGTTTTAATTAAAGTAGAAAAGGTTTTGCATTTTTTCGGTAAAGAAACTCTCTGCATTGACTATGTTGAGGTTATTTAACCCTTGTGTTGTCTTCACTTT
>NC_045741.1:3540347-3540430 GCF_008692095.1 Etheostoma spectabile | reverse complement strand
TCGTATCCCTCGGGTCAAATTGACCCGAAGACTTATTTGGGGTTTTAAAAGCAATTCAGAAATAAAATGTTACTTCATAATCT
>NC_045741.1:3534841-3540337 GCF_008692095.1 Etheostoma spectabile | reverse complement strand
AAATATTGTCTTTATCTCAATTTCAAACAGTTGAGATAACATAGATGTTTAAGGAATGCAGTTAGTCCACAATTAAAAATGGAAGTGTGGTTTTTTTTTTGTCATAAGCTTATAATTCATGTTAAAAATCCACTATGTGATCGTTATTATCTTGGAAAAAGTGGTCATATCCAGAATATTTTCTGAACTGAGCTAGGAATACATTTTTATCACAGAAAACAAAGGTAAGGCCATTGAATTTCAGGTAGAAAAAATGTAACTTGTATAATTTTTTCTTCTTCTAAAAATTTGAAATGGTTCAATTTGACCCGAATACCATACGAGGGTTAAAGATGTGTTTGTGCACAGGCGGGACACTATTGCTGATTCAGAGCTGGGTCAGAACCAACTGGTCCCGAGGATCATCCATCATCTCAAACAGCCCAGTCCGCCCCGACAAAGTAATAACACCTCAGCGGACCCGGCTGGATAGCCTGGATGAAGGAGGAGCCAGCTGGACCGGGGCTCACACTGATGAGGACTATTGCTTTCGTCTTCTCCAATTTTGGTGTGTACTCGTCTCTATCTGCTTTTGTGTCTGACAGCCTCTCGTTTTACCTTCCTTTGTCTTCTTGTCTGCCTCTCAAAATCTAAAAAGTGATAACGTTCAAAAGGATTCTTTGAGAGCGAGTTCAAAGTCAGTCAGTCAATCCACATCCTTCTGTTTTTCCTCTCCTTTTCTTTTCTTGTCTGGCACGAGTGGACGTTTGTCTACTTTCATGCTCCCTCCCGCTGTCAGCGATACTCTACTGCAGCCCAGCCGGCCTCTGCAGTTAAATATGGGTTACTATGTCTGGTTAGCGGTTTTGTTCAGCGTGACACCCCAGGCTGTTCTCCCCGAGCCCAAACATTTTGTGTTATGACAGCTAAAAGCAGGCAGCGTAATTACTGCTGCATAGTAACCTGAGTGTTTCTGCGGGGGCGAAAGGACTGCACAAACACACACATCACTCTTAAATAGGACGCATCCAAAATAGAAGACTGCAAATAAAACCGCAGTAATAGAAAGAGCTTTGAGAGCACTTCAGCATGAACAACACTAAATGCAGAGTGCTATAGATACAGAACAAATTCAGATATAACAGCCTTCTGTTACTTTGGCTTATGTCAGTCAGTAATCTAATATAAACAGAAGCATGCTCAATCCCACTTAACACACCTGTAAAACAACAGAATCTAAAAAGCACTCAGACAGGACATACCTCCGCCTAGGCTGCACACTTCTCTAATCTTGTTTTTTAAATCAGCATTTGGATAAAGAGCTGCATCAAAATCATGGGTGTGAGTGCATTGGTTTTTGAGAAAATGCAGTTAAAGAACAAAAAAATGTCTAAAATATAACCCTTCATACCCCACCAAAGCTCACTGAAATCTGTTGCGCTTTTGAGGTATCCAGTAATCTAAAAAAAGAAATATGACCTAATTGGAGAAGTGTGAAGATTTAGATTTTAGAACATTATATTTTACATCCAATCATGAAAAATACATAGAGTCTAAGACATATATAACATAATATGGAAGCAAATAAGAGACAAAAGTCTTTGAATTTTAACAGCCACTGAATACTTAAGATTGAAACATTTTATTTTGAAAATGATCTATCTGAATTTATTTGTTCTGAATTCACCTCTTTGAAATTGAAATTTGAAAATACTTGGTCTCCATTTTAAAAACCTGAATTTCAATACATATTTTTCAATGGTCATAAATAAAACGCCAAATTTCAGAAAAAATAGATTAAAGTTGGTCAAATTCGATTGCTGAAATTCCGACTGAAAAAATTCAAATAAAAACAATTCAACTTGCCAAATATCAGAAAAAATAGATTCAAGTTGGTCAAATTCGACTGCTGAAATTCAGATCGAAATATAACGATATACATAACAATAACGTAAAAGCTTGTGTTATCATACACAAAACTTATCGAGACATATCCATAGCCTAGAAATATGGACGCACCCAATCACATTGTGAATAGAGTCAGAGGGCGGGCTTAACATGGAGTTGCAATGGTTCTGCTGGAATTCCAAGACTAGACATCCATGGAATTCCCTGCTAAAACAAAGAAGATGGCCGCTGCCGACAGCTCTCTGTCCAATCAGCTTTGGGCGCGACTCTGGAAAACCATTCCTAAAAAATGAAGATATGTTAGGATTTTTGTCGATCGGATGCGCCAAAACTTCAACCTACCAACCAGCGCAGCTCTGATTGGTTGTAGCGCTATCCTATTTGAAAGACATCCGTTTGTCCCGCCCCTTGAATTGAGCGCTGCCAATGGGGAGTTCCCAGACCCAACATCTTGATGTGGGTCTGGCTTTTCAGGCTAACATATCCACACTTATGCAAAAAAGTATTGTATTTCCAATCCATTGAGATCACTCTGGATTAATCTGTTTTAACTTGGACATTAAAGGGTTGAACATGTTTACCTGTTTGATTTGAAGCAAAAACATATTATGTTTAGGGTCTATTATGTATTTAGTTGCAGATCATTCACTTTCCATATATTACCAGGCCGAGTTATATATTTAAATTGGGCCTTTTTAGAGTGCTACTCCATATACTGACCTTTTTAAATCCAGTCTTCAGTTCTGTTCTAAACCACCTCTGCTGGTCTTGTGGGTTGCATTTATTCCCTCCCCTGTGCCAACAGGCGCTTTCGCATTCTCACGATAGTTTGTTTTGACAGGAGTTCCACAGACGGACCGAGGATGACTTGACTCCAGACCTCCCTTTAAATGTGCTGAGCCCTGCCTCGCCTCAGAAACCCGATTTAAAGCCTTGAGCAATAATCTTCCTCAATTTCCAGCCCCTTGTCTTCACTCTGGCCTCCCCACCGCCCCCTCCGAGCCCCTCGGTCTCAGCCAGACCTTCTGTTAACGCTGCCCCGTCCACCGCTGAACACTTAAGACCCAAAACGATCTTTGAGGAAGGGGGGGGGGTGGGGGGGGGGTTAGTGTCACACAGTCCACCCACGCCTCTTAACCCCACAAGTATTATGTTTCAATCCCGGAGGATTTACTGAACTGATTGACTACTGCTGTTCAAAGATAGACCTCGGCCCGACTCTGAGGCTGCTTTAACCTGTTCTCCCCTCTCCTGGGCCTTTATTTAGCCATCATTGGTCCAGAAATCCAGGTTCAGAATCCTCCTGTTTCATATTCCTACACACATTCACACCTGAGCTGTGGACCTGATCCAAACTCTAACAGGGATTTGAGAAGCCTGCAACTAATGATTCAGTCGTTAATTCATCTTTTTTCACTTGAATCGATTCATCTTATAGTTTTAATTTCACAGGTGATGCATTAAAACCTATTTACCTTAAATGTTCCACTTTTACTTTAAAATGTATGGACATTTTTGGACATTTTGCTCACTCTTTGTGAAGTTGGCAGCTATGTTAGGAGGTGGTGACATAGATACACTGTTAGAAAAGTCCATAGAAATACGGCCTAATATGCACATATGATGATGATTAATAATATTAATTGGTTGACATGTATGAAAGAAACAATTATTTCCTACCATTTACCACCGCAGCTAAACCCAAAAAGGAATAGGCTGAAGCCAAATCTTATTCTTACCTATAATATAATATAATATAATATAATATAAATAATATAATATATAAATCCCCATAGAATCACCCAGAAATCCAACAAAACTACAATACTGGAGTACAATCCTAGAATGTTACGTCTTATTCAAATTACTTAATAACACTTCATTATTTTAGATTTTGAAGCTTTTTTGAAACTAAACAGGGACAAACACATTTTTTTTTTTTCTAAATACAAAGGGATTGTCTGTAATGATTTTTCACAGGTGTTTTTCCTTATTTCGATTTTTGGACTAACAGAAATATCCGTTTGCAGGGACAGGGGATGTACTGTGAATCTACAGAATTATCGGTTTTTGGAGTAACAGAAATATCCCCAAACTTTTCTCCCAGGACCTTATCTGATTTTTAATGGATTTTATTCTTACAGTGTAGATATTTATATCCAGTTAATTGTGTCCATTATGTTATGTTTAGTATGACATGGAGCCAGAATTTTGCTCAGGGCGACCAGCCTCTGCTGTGCAGGTGCTAATCAGCCTTAATAAAAAGCACCTTGGCAGAAGAAATCTGCATTGCAACATGTCACATAATCAGTAAGGCTTGTCTAACCGGCTGCCTTTGCCCCAAGCGCTTCACAAAATAGATGTTGTGGGTTATAGTGCAGACTAAGGGCGCAGGTTAGTGGATTAAAGATCATGGGCTCTGGGAGTGGCTGCAGAGGAGTACGATTTATATGCAAAGTCCCAAAATGCAACAGAGGAGTTATTGCGACTCTCCTGGAAGACACAGTGGCAGAATGAACCAACTATACCAGGGGTGTCAAACGTACGGCCCGCGGGCCTGAACCGACCCGCCAAGGGGTTTAATCTGGAAAAATTGCAATGAGACATGAGCTAAAAAAATGTCATAAACTGCTATTCCTAAATTGTCCGCTAGGGGCGCACGGTTTTAGACATTGAGCAGCTGAAAGAAGAAGAAAAAGAAAAAACAATGCTGAGACAGACAGCTAATGTTCAGTGTCTACTACGATGCATCTACTTCCTTTTGAACTCGCCTTTACACCGTCATTAGCCAAAATGTCTTTGTCAAAAAGCAAAAAAGTAGATACTGAGTGTAGAGTTTTCCAAGGAAAATGAACAGCTACACCTGTTTATTCACATTGGTGAATGGGAAACCTGTGTGCTTGGTATGTGTGCAACACCTGTCGGTGTTGCCGAGAGGTCAGTGAAGCAGCGGCAAAAGCAAGCTACATAATTGCTAACGAAATAGCATTAGCATTAGCATTTACTTCTTCCCACTAAAACAAAGGGAAACACATGAATTTTTTGGTTTTTGTAGCTATGATTAGCTGTGCTATGATTTTAATGGTCCGGCCCACTCTGCATCAAATTAGGCTGTATGTGGCCCCTGAACTAAAATGAGTTTGACACCCCTGAACTATACAGTATATGCTGCACTGGGAGGAAAACATACACATATTGGAGAAGAAATGATCTGAACAATTCCTCAGACATGCGTCGGGTCTCCCTGTTCTGTTTTAAAGCAAAATGTGTCAGAATGCCATTAGTTTCATTCACTTTGAGAAAGTGTCTGTACTTGGTTCATTGCATTAGGAGAGTCGGTTTAAACCTCTGAAACCTAGACACTCACCCACGAGTAAAAACAGCACCTCTGATCCATAGTTTAATCATTTAACAACCATACAAGCTAGCGACTTACCGATGGTTGCAGCTAAAAGGAAACGAGTTAGCGGTTACGGATGTCTCTTTGGGGTCTGTCTAGCCTCTACAGGTGATTTACTATCCAGCCTGGAACTTCCAGCCTTTTTCGGGGTCGTTAAACATTAAATCCAAACTGTTTCATCCAAGATTTATCCACTTTATGTCCATAAT
>NC_045741.1:3534582-3534831 GCF_008692095.1 Etheostoma spectabile | reverse complement strand
TTTGCTCAATTATGCCGCTAGCGCCGTCTCCCCTTTGTGTACGGAAGTCAAGAATTCCATATATGGTATGGTACTTGTATGGAAGGCCAAGAGGCTGTATGGAAGGCCATGTGTAGCATTGCTGTCGGTGTAATATCAATAAATATGACATTATAATGTTGATTATTGGCATAAGTAAATGTCATGAGGCCAAAAGCATCTTGACTTTCTTGGAACAAATATATGTATTTTGTCATCTGTATAAGTTAT
>NC_045741.1:3534390-3534572 GCF_008692095.1 Etheostoma spectabile | reverse complement strand
TTATTTCTTCACAGTGTGACTCCCAAGACATATAAGAAATGTTTTTAGGTTTTACTTATCTGTCTGTGATATCAATACATATCTGGAAGATTCATGGTCCAATTTATTTATTAATTTATCTTTAAGGCCCTAAAACCATTTTTAACATGCAAGTGTCCTCACTGCAACCCAAATATTCTAAT
>NC_045741.1:3533219-3534316 GCF_008692095.1 Etheostoma spectabile | reverse complement strand
ATATAAAATAAATCCAGACGGACAATGAACTGTAAAAATGGCCTCAGGGCTCAGAGTTAAACAGTTTAACTAGTAGATATCACCATAAACAAGTTGATTACTTACACAATTATTACTCTGTATCACAGGTTTTCTGAAATATGTTCATTATCTAATTGAATGTGCTTATCTGCATCCATTTCAAAAAACCTTGCTTCTCATCTCTTTATCATTTGGCAGTCTCTAAAGGCTCACACATGACGTCTTTCTGATTCAGTTTGTGGAGAATAATTCATATGTATAGATATGAATGCATGGATGGCAGACCTCTGACCTCTGCCTTTGCTACCAAGTGAGTCGTGACCTCCACATAACAAGGATGCCACATGCATACTCCAAGACCAAAAGATCTTAAAATATGTGTATTAAAATAGAATCTGTAACCTTCTCATAGATTTTACTGCACAATATATGTATTTCCCTCATATTTTATCATGGGTATTTAAACTTAAACAAATGCCATGCTGTGTTTTTTGCCCCTTTGCTCCCTTCATTATGCACTCTTAGATTTCTATCAATGTTTTTAACTTTTCTTTGTTTCAACACTTTTTTCAATGTTTCAATGTCACTTTTTTTTGACGTTTTCAACACTACGTAACTCTAACTTATTGACTTTAGTTTTAGTTTGGAATTTATAGTCAATAAACCTCATTAATTGGAAATTATACCTAGTGTTTGAGTTAGAAAAGCAGAAATTATTTAGACTAAAATGAAAGGAATGGATGTTGATGGATAATCCCAGACTTTTACGTAATACTATTTCAAAAACACTTCAATATTTTTTTTTCAAATGCTATAAAACTGAAATAAGACATCCCAAAATTAATAAAAGTAGAGATTTGTACTTGCCAAAGAACGTTGTGTGGAATCAATAATGTTGTTTTGGCGAATTACAATTGGGTAGTTAACCCTTGCATTGTCTTCCATTTTCCCCTTATCTCAACGTTATTTGTTGCTTTTTATAATTCTTTTGTATTTTTTTGTATTTTAGATTTTTTTTTAAATTGATTTTGACGCTTTTTCCAACATTTTTCACCCGTATTCCGACATCCTTTATT
>NC_045741.1:3532164-3533209 GCF_008692095.1 Etheostoma spectabile | reverse complement strand
AAACAAAACTTTGAAAACGAGTCAAATTTGACCCGAAGACAACACGAGGGTTAAAAAGAACATTGATATAGGAAAACCGGTCACGTTGACCCGAGGAAAACATAAGGGTTCATTTCTACCAGTTCTCTCCCAACATTTCATGACACTACTTTCCATGCAGGGTGTTATTATTAGGGAAAACAGCTGAAATCAAGTCAGTGTTCAGACAAGATAATCCACCAACAAGTTCTTCAACCTCACATGCAGAGGTTTTATGTTTCCCTTGCATAAAAGTAAATTCATGTTTTAATAGTATTGCTACAGGGCTGCGGCCATGTTGGCGTTATACAAGACAAAACATCAAGAACGTGTGCTTAATGTTGGCTGGGAGCCACATTTGGGTTGGAGCCAGTGTATACATACCAGCCTCTTCTCCACCTGCACCTCCTACTAATGACTCAAGTAGACCTCAGAGATAAAATCAATAAAACTCAGAGTATGTGTCAGCTGGGTCAATTGCACCGTGTGTGTGTGCGTGTGTTGATAATCATTACATTATGGGGACATAACTCTGTTTACACAGTCACACTCTTGGGACACCTGACATTATGGGGTCTAGGAACTGAGGTCCCCACATGAAAAACACTTTCAAATGAATGCAGGAGTCATGAAGGTGAACACACATCTTGCAGATATGGTTGGGTGCCACCCCCTTTCTGGTCCTCATCAGGGTCGAATTCAGAAGCAAAGGACATTTTTAGTGTGAAAGGTGTCAATCGGCATGGGATCCAAGGGAAGATATGTCAGCAGAGGAGCAGAGTAGCAGATAAGGTTAAGCATCTTGGTATAATAACCAGTAGATAAAGTGTTAAGTTAAGTTAAATAGCTTTAACCCTCATGTTGTCCTCGGGTCAAATTTACCCGTTTTCAAAAAGTTCCTGTGTCAGAATTGTGGGTTTGTTTCAACCACTTTCTAAAACAAAAGGATGTAGATGGTTCCATACAAGTTAAATAAATGATCAGTTTACTACTTTCTTTGACTTTGGGCGTTTTATTCAATTTCATA
>NC_045741.1:3531336-3532154 GCF_008692095.1 Etheostoma spectabile | reverse complement strand
AAAAACTGATGATAGAACGTTAAAAAACGAAAAGAAAATGTCAGAAAGCACAGAAAAAAATGACAAAAACGTCAGGAAAAGTGACAAAAACGTCCTTTTTTTATGTCAAAAAAAGCGCAGAAAAATACTGACAGAAACTTCGAAAAAAGTGACAAAAGTGGTGCAAAAGACGACCAAAATGTTGGAATGTTTTTTCACATTTTGACCCCGAAAAACAAAAAAGTTGCAGGTCGACAGGGAAGACAACACAAGGGTTAATCAGTCAGCAGAACAGGAAAAAGAATTTAGACTAAAAGAAAAAAAATGACTAAAACGTGACTCAAACTGCTAAGAATTTTTGTCTAAAGAATATGTCAAATCTGAACTAGCTGCCAAAGTGAACACTGGTTTGAATGGAAGGTGTTTTCCCATAACAGTGTTTTTAGTTTTATATTCATCCACCACAGTGTTAACATGGTAACAAGTTACATGCTGTATGTGTGTGTAGTGTGGTTCTATTCATGCAAGCACACACAAAAACACACAACCTCATACCTAAGCTGTGCCCGCTCCGACCCAAACACACATCAATCCAGCAGCCGGCCTTCCCTCCCAGCATTCAAGGTGTGCCGGAGCGATCAGCAGAAGAAGAATTACAGCAACGCACGTGGGAGACAGCAGAAGAAGAAGCAGCTCATTGTGCAACCAGGCCTTCGGGCAAAGGGACAGAGCGAAAGAACCACGGATATCAATCACGCTCCGGCTGCCGGTCCTGTGCCGACAACCCCCGGCAGGTGTGACATACCAGCGGGGGAGAAATGATTACCTGAGCAGTGAAG
>NC_045741.1:3528897-3531326 GCF_008692095.1 Etheostoma spectabile | reverse complement strand
GGGGGGGGGTAACCTCTGATGGAACACTGGTGTTTAAGGACTCTCTGTCCACTGGCTCCTTAGATTAGTTAAGCTGATTTAAATTGCAATTTTTTAAAATAAGCATTTCAAAATCTCTGTTTTTTGCTGACTCTCCTTTTAAAGAAATATTTTTTTTGACCCTTGTGTTCCTGCCAATCATGCAACTTTTTGGGGTTTTTCTGGGTAAAAATCCTAAATTAAAACTTTTTTGGGTCATCTTTTTTGAGACTTTTGTCGCTTTCCATACAAAATTTTAGTCACTTCTTTCTGGGCATTTGAAGCTTTTCTACTTTCTTTTATAAAAAAAAAAGCTACAAAATTGGATAAAACTCCCAAATATGATGAAAGTAATGAACTGATCACTTATTTCACTTGTAAAAAAAAGTTTTATGGAACTTTCCATGTTATTTAGTTTGTGACAATTTGTTTGAAAGAAACCCAAATTTCTGATGTAGGAACTTTTTGAAGATGGATCATATTGACCCGAGGACAGCAGGAGGGTTAACCCTTATGTTGTCCTTGGGTCAAATTGACCCGTTTTCAGTTCTTTATTTTCTCACAACAAATGGGCCGTGAAAGTGTCAATATGAATAATATCAAAAAACCTTGGAAAAAAACACAAAAAAACTAAAAAAGCACCCACAACATTGAAAAATTTGGGGAAAAAGTGATAATAATAAGTGACCAAAACTTTTTTTTCCCCATGGTTGACGAGAAGACAACACAAGGGTTAAAAGGCAGAAGTCTTGAACCTGAAGTATTCCGTGAATAATTGCATCATAATTGAATTATTGCAAGAGAAGTGAGACCCACCTTCTGACACTTCTTCTTTTTTTTTAATTGCATTTTTCCTTCCCGACTTTATTGAGATGTTTTTAACCCTGACTGGATGGTCCCTGAACGCATCACTTTCAGTCTGCCAGTGCAAGGATGTCCCCTCTGACCCCTGACCCCTGACACCACAACCCGAGAGCCTTCCATGGTGATAGTCAGCATGGTGTGAACAGGAATATAACATGTTTGAATTACATGTAAATATAGTAACGTATCATAATTATTACATATATTTATTTGTAAAAATTAAAATCATTGTTTACATCTTGCTAGAAGTCTTCTTATTAACCCTTGTGTTGTCTTCCCGTCAAAATTGAAAATCAACACTTTTGAAGTTTTTCCTTTTTCTTATCTTCATGTCCCTTTTTCCAAAAATTTTTTTTAATGTTGACATTTTTGGACGTTTTCAACACTACATAACACACTACAAAAAATGAAAAATTCATAAAATATGCGCCCTAGGGTTTGTTAATAGCTGCAACTAAATCCTTGCTCTGAATAAGTTGTACATGTGAATTTCAGATGGATTAAGAAGAGCATCAGTTTATCTTTTCATATTTTAATGAGTGGGCACATATGGACTGATCCTCTTTCTGTAGATCACATATTTCCATTATTACATCTTACAAGGAACTAACACACAGACCACATTAAGAGCACGCATGCATGCTTTATGCATTTGCATGCATGTTGGATACATATGGCATAATGCTGCATTTTTTTTTTAAACGTCTTCATTTGAACTTGGTTCGTGTTAAATGAACATGCACTCAAGATTAAATAGAAAAATCTGGTTTTGCACAATTGAATCAATCCTAAAAACACCTTTTCTTACAGAAGTTACATTTACAGGTTTGTGAGGGCAGTCAGTAAGAATTTTAAGAGTTGCTCATGTTTTTTATGAGTGGGTAGGAGTTTTATTTTAAGATGAAACGGTTTTTAATTCTCAGTACCCTGGATGCGATTGAACTTTACCTTGTCTTATTAAACAGGTTGGAATGGGAATGTGAGGGAAGAGGGTGTTGGCTGAGCTGTAGTAGGGCCTTTCAGGTGAGCAAAATCCCATCGTAGCCACAGATTTTTAATTGCATCAGTAAATCTTGGGATCCCAAATCCCTTTATAGCCACTTTAAGCACTAAACAGACCCACACGAGATAGAAAACACTTAAAGAAATTGCTTGCTGTTAAGAGAGTTCGACATAGGTAATTACATACTTTGCAAGTCCGAGCCTGTTGCACTTAAAAGCGATGGGACACAAAGTCCTTCTGCAGAAGCTGTTTTTTTTAAACCCCCAACAATATATGGAGAGTGAAACTGCATGTCGCCACCACTAATATACACGCCCCCAGACAACACCCTGTAAACCACATACAACCACGCCCCTTTAAAGTAAACGCCTGCGACAGCAGTTGTTTTTGGGAGTATTTCACGTGGGTTGGCAGCATCAGAGGCTTCACCAAGATCTGGCTCCACCGGTGAGCTATTATCCACTCCAAAGGTCCTCAAGAGCCTCCAGATCATCTGAAACCAATTTAGATTGGATTAGATTCAACTTTATTGTCATTACACATG
>NC_045741.1:3528135-3528887 GCF_008692095.1 Etheostoma spectabile | reverse complement strand
AGGCAACGAAATGCAGTTTGGGTCTAACCAGATGTGCAATAGTAATAGTAAGTGCAGGATATATACAATGGTTTCATAAGTGCATAGGTGAATACATATAGAAATGAATACTATTATAAATAGGATTTTACAGATAGGTTTGTCCTATGAATATAAATTATGGATACCAAGTGTTGTGAGCACAATTTACAGGTGAATATGTACTATCAGGTGGCTATTATAGACAGAATTTTTACAGATAGATATAATAAGATAGGCTAAAATGAGCAGTATAACAATTATTTAAAGATAGTACAAATAAAGTTTGGGCAGAAGCTATCAGAATTAAAGTGCAGTGGGAAGTACTTGCATATTACAGTTAAAGTACGGTATTGCAGATGTATATGTTAACAATTGGTAATGTAAATAAACAGTCAGCAGTGCAAATTGAAATGTAAGTAGTGCAAAAAGATGCAGATATAAACAGTGCACCTGCAGTGCAGGTGAACATTATAATATTGATAACAAGATGGAGGCAAGTGTGAGGAGGGAGAGGAGAGTCTATCAGTATATGACAACCACTGAGGCTATTCAGCAGTTGTCAGAAGAAAAACTGTTATAATAATAATAATAATGTATCCTTTATTAGTCCCACAATTTACACTCTGTTGTTATTACACACACATGCTCAGTACCCATACCTGCACTAAATGGACAGATGTCAGAGTGTGTGTGTGTGGGGGGGGGGAGGGGAGGGGCTGCCCATGGAAAGG
>NC_045741.1:3526984-3528125 GCF_008692095.1 Etheostoma spectabile | reverse complement strand
AGCAGTAGGGGGTTGGGTCCATTGCTCAAGAGCACCTTGGGCGTGCCCAGGAGGTGAAGTGGTACCTCTCCAGCTACCAGTCCAGCTATCAGTCCGTATGTGGACTCGAACCAGTGACCCTCCGGTTCCTGACCCAACTCCCTACGGACTGAGATACTTCCACCCCCAACGTGACACTCTTTTATACATGCTCCTACTATTCACTGTGGGTAATTAGTGCTAATTTTCAAGATTTCTAACTAATGCCATAGCAAAGAATTGGAAGTGGGGGAAAGAAACATGTTTAATTCATAAAGCATGTATTGGCATTTAGAAAGACAAACGATATTTAGCTAGAGGAACTGTGCCTTCCTAAAGCTCTGCAGCTTCAACTCTTCCCCCCCAGTCTTTGCTGGCCTGGAGGTGTAGGCTCTCGCAGCGACTAATTACTCTGCACTTTGGTTGCCATCGTTAATTACAGGAGCCAACACTGAAAAAAATTTGGAGTATTATTTACTTAAGAAAACCTAGGAAAGTTTTTGCACTTAGAAATTGTAAGTAAATCCTACAAGGGCAATCATCAAGTAAACTTTACTTGCAGATATAAGTTTCTTTTACTAGCAAACCTCAGGTAATTTACTGATGTTTATTAATATGGTTATTGAATTTTACTCTCTCATTCTTTGTAAATTTTACTTAAACTCTGACTGATTCAAACTGAAAAATCTCACCTAAAACCAATGGCTTTTCAAGGTAATTTTTAAATACTTTTTCTAACTTTTATTTATGGACTATATTTAAGTAACATTTACACAACATTTTACATAATTTTTATGCAGTTTAAATTGCCTAAATTTGTTCTTAATGTTTTTGTTTATTGAAACAATGACTTTATAAAAAAATGATGCAACTGTTTAATTTAACAACCCGTTTATTTTTCTCAAGTGAAAAAATAATTTTTTCAATAAAACATTTTCCAGCAAGTTTGCATGGCAAAACAACAACAAGGTATAGTTCACCCTAAGATGATTTTTGTTATTACTTAACCCTTTGTCTATAGAAGGATTGGTGAAGTTTTGTTAACATCCGTGTTTTGCGAGTTTGAGAGACGTTTTTTCCCACTCAACATCCAAAAATAAATCAATAATCAATAAAATGTCTC
>NC_045741.1:3525012-3526974 GCF_008692095.1 Etheostoma spectabile | reverse complement strand
GTCTGAGGTAATCCAAGTGTCCTGTAGCTCACACATGCCAAGACATTGTAAAAAACCTTACAAACTTGTGTTTTCAGCTTAGTTTGCTCTGGATTACTTCAGATGAGCAGTATGGAGACATTTTTTTGATTCATTTTTTGGATGTTTGAAGCCAAGTTGCCGTTCACTGTAGTTTTGTGAGAAACAAACATCTCGGCAAACTCCCAGAAGAGCATGAATGTTGACAAAACGGGGGTGAGTAGATGACAGAAATTTCATCTTAGGGTGGCTAAAATGACCCATTGAAAATGGCTCCACGACCCACCAGTTGAGAACCTCTGGTTTAACTTGAAAATGCTGATCTAACTTATTTTCTTTTGTCCCCAAAACTTAGCCACTCTACATGGCCACATGTTTAATACAGTGCAACAAGTTAAAATAAAAATTACATCATTAAAATGAGAGAAAAATAAGAAAAAAGACAAATAGCCACAGAAACAACTGTGCCATATTTTTCTTTTAGCGCCCTCTTTGAAAGGACAACTCAGGGGTCAAACATGTGCATTCAAGCTACAAGCTTGTTTCGCAGAGAAAGGATTTTCGGGGACAGCTTAAGGACATCAAGTTCTAGAAGAAGCTTTTGAAAAACTTCAAAAGTGTACTTTGTTTTTGGGGGGTAACTTAAGTTCATGGCATAAATGATGCCCATGAGCAGGAGACAGGCTTTTGCAACACTTCCACAGTTGTCAAGTACCTCAGTCCCTTCAATAACAATCGACACATCAGTGTTGGATGCACCTTCATCTTCTTCACTTGTGTGGAAGACACAGATCCTCAGGACTTGCTCAGCCTGGTCCTCTTGAGCTTCCTCTCTGCTGATATCCTGTAAAATATATGTGAATCCATGTTCAGGTGCATAGTACAGCTTAATTTTTATTCAAGTTATAGACTAGTGTCAAAAATATCAATATTTCAATACTTATCGATCCTAAACATTTAAAATAATTTCACTAAAATTATTATATTAGGAAGTTTAGAAATTTAGTCTTTGAATCATACAAAAAGGAGGAGGTGTTGTTAGGGTCTGGAAACATAAGCTTTGCTTAATCCAACCCCTTTTCAAACTCTTATAGTACTGTGTACTGTCTGCTGCGGAATTTGGTGTCTTGTGAATATTCAGTTTGAAATAAATTTTTCTGATTCTGAAAATATTCCTGTTCCACAGTACCGATAACAGCTGAAGTTTGCACTCGCTTTCACACACACAAACAACCTGTAGTAAATCAGGCCTTATGGACCTTATGCACAACTCTAGTGATTCCTAAACTTTATTTCCTGTCTCTCATTATTGGAAACACTGAATAATACAGATGTGCATGTAGCACGCCGAGAGGAGAGGACAGAGGAGAGGGGAAGAGAGAAGGGGGGAGGAAAGAGGACAGAGGAGAAGAGAAAAACAAGGAGAGGAGAGTGGAAGAAAGAGGAGGGGAGAGAAGAGGAGAAAGGATAGGGGAGGAGAGAGAAAATAACACAGGAAAAGGTAGGAGAGAGGAGAAAAGAAAAGCGAGGAGAGATAATAATTACCCCAAATTTTTCATGTCAGGAATATGATTTAATTCATTGACATTTTAGATTTATTTCTTATGAGATATTGAGTTAATTTAGAGACTTTTAGGAATGCATTCCCACTCACACACTGTGTAATAGGCCATATAGTTTAATTACATCTATGAAAATATCTTTTTGTCATCTCCAACTGGAAGAACCGCCTGAATGCACTTCCAATAAAGACTACTTATTGAAAGGATGCATTTGGATTCTTTTATTGAGTTATAAAAGGCAATGATCAGCCTTAGGAATCCAATACTTCAGTTAATTCTGTCAATTTTCATTTTTTTGCTTTTCATGCATTATACAAACTTTCATCAAGCAATATACAATTTTTATCATTTAGGTAAACTTATTGATTGTTTAAATACATAA
>NC_045741.1:3524778-3524987 GCF_008692095.1 Etheostoma spectabile | reverse complement strand
ACAAATGTTGAGCATTCTGGTGTGAAAAAGTCCACAGACCAAATTTTATCTTAAGTTACCAATGTTTGTTTTTGCCTGAACAAGGACAGAAACTGTTTTCAGGCCAACCAGCATGCAAAATGAAATAAAGGGACCAATAAAGGCTCCATTTAAAAAAAAAAAGAATTCTGACAATTATTGATGGTTCAAGCAAGTTGTATTTAAAGGGG
>NC_045741.1:3520645-3524753 GCF_008692095.1 Etheostoma spectabile | reverse complement strand
TTCGTTGTCGCTCCAACACCAAGAAACGACGACGGCGGTCAGGTTTAATGGAGGAAGGAGCAGCTCAATCATCTTGAAGGTAAGTCATTCAGGGTTTTTCCTGCATATGTAACGGAGTTAAAATATAATATGAACCCACATCACGTATCACTAGCTTAATTTTACTACGGTCCCTAAACGCAACGTACCTGTGGAGTTGGGTCGTGCACCCCGAGGGCACAGCAGTCACGCCTTGCTGTCCCTTTGGTAAGTGCACAAGTTATCAGCTCCACCATCGTTTTTATTAATTATCTTAGTTCTATACAATTACTTTGTTTATGAAACGTATAGCTCCCGAACAGTCGAGCACGTTCTTTCAATGTAAAGTTGACGGTGGTTTTCTTTATTTGTTTATATAATGTGTCGCTAGCTAACCAGCTAACCTCTTTTTATTTTGTACTTGCAGTGAGACGTAACATTATGTATGTGTGTGTGTGTGTGTGTGTGTGTGTGTGTAAACCGGGACTGACTATGATTAATCCTTCGCTAGATGCTGTGAATAAATGGCGGGTTTGCAAAAATGATTAGAGTTTTCTTCGCACAATTAACACAAGGCAACGACAGAGTACACAAACGCTACACATAGGAGCGGGGAAGGGAGGAGAAAAAAACGTTCAAATATCTGCAGCGTGTCTAGGTCGGTTGGAGAGGCCGAGCTTCACAGCAGCCTCTGCCAGACCTCACCACAACCCTGATGCTAATTATTATAAATAAGCTAAAGAGGAGCTATCGTTTTTTATTATTTGCGTGTACTCTTATTTTGCCACAAATCTAAAATCTTACTGAGACAGTCTATGCATCTGCAGAGCAAACAGAGGACAGGAGAGACTTTTCACATTTATCATGTTAAATATGATTTCAGATATTCAGCAAAAAAGGCGGCGTAGCTGGGACCAAAATACGACCACTTCTGGATTCACTCAGCCAGGTAACCCACTATGGGTCCCGACCCATAGTTTGGGAAAGGCTGACTTAAAGTTTCAAATGCATACAGTTACTTTGAAGTGGATTAACCTACAGCAGTTAAGAGTAATGCCCTCAGAGGACCAACCAATGCAGATCCAGTAGTTTAGTTAGTTAGTTAGATCATAGTTTTGTATGAATTTTGATGTTGTTTCTATTGACAACATGTATAGATTAGTGAATTCATATAGTACTTCTTACACAAGTATCTTCTGTCTGTTAAAACAGCGACACATTGAAGCGAGACGGGAGGCCATTATTCGCGCCCTGATGGAATTCCTGGGGGAGTCTACAGGGGAACTCATCAAGGACTACAAGGTAAATTCAAACATTTTCAGAGTAATGGACTCAAGTTCACTTGAGTACATTATATTGAATTCTTATTCACTTCCCCTTTAAATACAACTTGCTTGAACCATCAATAATTGTCAGAATTTTTTTTTTTTTTAAATGGAGCCTTTATTGGTCCCTTTATTTCATTTTGCATGCTGGTTGGCCTGAAAACAGTTTCTGTCCTTGTTCAGGCAAAAACAAACAAATGTTGAGCATTCTTGTGTGATGTCAAAAAAAGTCATCACAGAACCAAATTTGAATCTTAATTTACCAAATTATGTATTTAAACAATCAATAAGTTTACCTAAATGATAAAAAATTGTATATTGCTTGTATAATGCATGAAAAGCAAAAAAATGAAAATTGACAGAATTAACTGTAGTATTGGATTCCTAAGGCTGATCATTGCCTTTTATAACAACTCAAAAGAATCAAAATGCATCCTTTCAATAAGTAGTCTTTATTGTAAGTGCATTCAGGTGGTTCTTCCAGTTGGAGATGACAAAAAGATATTTTCATAGATGTAATTAAACTATATGGCCTATTACACAGTGTGTGAGTGGGAATGCATTCCTAAAAGTCTCTAAATTAACTCAATATCTCATAAGAAATAAATCTAAAATGTCAATGAATTAAATCATATTCCTGACATGAAAAATTTGGGGTAATTATTATCTCTCCTCGCTTTTCTTTTCTCCTCTCTCCTACCTTTTCCTGTGTTATTTTCTCTCTCCTCCCCTATCCTTTCTCCTCTTCTCTCCCCTCCTCTTTCTTCCACTCTCCTCTCCTTGTTTTTCTCTTCTCCTCTGTCCTCTTTCCTCCCCCCTTCTCTCTTCCCCTCTCCTCTGTCCTCTCCTCTCGGCGTGCTACATGCACATCTGTATTATTCAGTGTTTCCAATAATGAGAGACAGGAAATAAAGTTTAGGAATCACTAGAGTTGTGCATAAGGTCCATAAGGCCTGATTTACTACAGGTTGTTTGTGTGTGTGAAAGCGAGTGCAAACTTCAGCTGTTATCGGTACTGTGGAACAGGAATATTTTCAGAATCAGAAAAATTTATTTCAAACATGAATATTCACAGACACCAAATTCCGCAGCAGACATACACAGTACTATAGAGTTTAAAAGGAGTTGGATTAAGCAAAGCTTATGTTTCCAGACCTAACAACACCTCCTCCTTTTTTATGATTCAAAGACTAAATTTCTAAACTTCCTAATATAATAATTTTAGTGAAATTATTTTAAATGTTTAGGTCGATAAGTTATTGAAATATTGATATTTTTGACACTAGTCTATAACTTGAATAAAAAATTAAGCTGTACTATGCACCTGAACATGGATTCACATATATTTTACAGGATATCAGCAGAGAGGAAGCTCAAGAGGACCTGGCTGAGCAAGTCCTGAGGATCTGTGTCTTCCACACAAGTGAAGAAGATGAAGGTGCATCCAACACTGATGTGTCGATTGTTATTGAAGGGACTGAGGTACTTGACAACTGTGGAAGTGTTGCAAAAGCCTGTCTCCTGCTCATGGGCATCATTTATGCCATGAACTTAAGTTACCCCCCAAAAACAAAGTACACTTTTGAAGTTTTTCAAAAGCTTCTTCTAGAACTTGATGTCCTTAAGCTGTCCCCGAAAATCCTGTCTCTGCGAAACAAGCTTGTAGCTTGAATGCACATGTTTGACCCCTGAGTTGTCCTTCTCAAAGAGGGCGCTAAAAGAAAAATATGCACAGTTGTCTGTGGCTATTTTCTTTTTCTTATTTTTCTCTTTCTCATATTTATTATGTAATTTTTATTTAAACTTGTTGCACTGTATTAAACATGTGCCATGTAGAGTGGCTAGTTTTGGGACAAGAAAATAAGTTGATCAGCATTTTCAAGTTAAACCAGAGGTTCTCAACTGGTGGTGCGTGGAGCCATTTTCAATGGGTCATTTTAACCCCTAAGATGAAATTTCTGTCATCTACTCACCCCCGTTTTGTCAACATTCATGCTCTTCTGGAGTTGTCCGAGATGTTTGTTCTCACAAAACTACAGTGAACGCAACTTGGCTTCAAACATCCAAAAAATGAATCAAAAATGTCTCCATACTGCTCATTCTGAAGTAATCCAGAGCAAACTAAGCTGAAAACACAAAGTTTGTAAGGTTTTGCGCATGCGTCCCGTATGCGCGTCACAAGGCGCATGCGCGGATTCAAAACACCCAACAGTACCAAAACTTACTTGGTATTTCTAAGTTCATGTGCAATGACTGTGAAACCGAAAAAAACATATAAAACGTACTTCATATCAGTTTATTTATTACATGAATGACATATAGTTTTTACTTGAATAATTCCAGTTCTCACCGTACTTACAATTAGAAAATAAAAATTGTGACAGTTAGCCTAATAAATATTACTACACCACAAAATCATTTTTTTCAGTGAATGTTTGTCTATGACTCCAGCAGCTGAGGAGCTCCCAGCCATGGTTGCCCCTGGCGAGGAGGCACATCGCTTCCAACCACAAAGTTAATAACGCAGGATGGTGCTGACAGCCCATTTCAGAGATATGCGTTGAACTGATGACCTGTTGTTCAGAAGAAGTATCGTAAGGTCAGGGAGAGTTCCTGGGATCTTTTATTGGAATGTATGGAAGATTTCTGAAAAAAACTAAATTTTGGATTTATAATCCGTGCTCCAGGTTTAATAAACGTGAACAAAGTAGGAAAGATATTCACAGATTCCAACTTCTGGGATCAATTACTCTATAGCGAAATTA
>NC_045741.1:3519168-3520635 GCF_008692095.1 Etheostoma spectabile | reverse complement strand
CAAATGATGCATCTTTCCTAACGTAGGAAAGTTAACAATGAGCTATCAATACGAGCCGTCCTCCAACCTGGAGAAATAATATATACACAATATAATACCCACTCAAAAATATCTATTAATTTATTGATTAAATAAGTTAATGTCACCAAACTTATGTTTTAACAGTAAGTGCTGTACAATTAGGAGGAGACAAGGTATAATTAAGGTAAGAATATATATTTAGAATATCTTTCCTATTTTGCTTATGTTTATAAACCGTGACCACGGATTATTGTTTTAGTTTTTTTTTTCCTCAGCTCCTCCATATTTTGTCTTGACGTGATGTGGAAACTTATCGTCCACTTAAGATCCTGAAGGGGAATATTGATGGGTTTCTTCAACCTTAACCCTCCTGATGTCCTTCTTCAGTTAATTTTAATTTTTTGTCACTAAAAGGTGGGCCGTTGAAATAAGCGCTGAAAATGTCAACATAAAAAATATTTTGATTGGAAAAAAACACCAAAAACGTACAAAAAAAGCACTCACAACATTAAAAAAGTGACAAAAAAATTGGGAAACAGCGATAATAATTTTGAAAAAAAAATTCATAGTTGACGGGAAGACAACACAAGGGTTAACATAAATACTCCTCGCCTTGTTCCAGTCACAGGACGCTTGCTGCAATTCTTTTTTGATGATAAATTGGGAAGGTTGTGTGCAAAATAGGAATATGAACTTGTAAAATTGAATGCAAATTAACATGTTTGTTGAATACAGAAGTCATTGCTCCAAAGACTAATGAGAATAATCCTAAATCTATAGTAAAACGTTGAGGAAGATTGGGAAAGGAGCATTAATTGCTTTAACGTCATGACTAATGTCACTTTTTTTTCAGAAATGTTGCTCAACAAAACATTTTCAGGATCTAACACTGAATAACTGGTCTCTTCCTACAACGAATAACTGTATCAAAGCTCCAAAGACTTTACATGGTGTTATGCTTATGTTCCATAAACCTTTGCATATCTGCAAACAAGTCTCTCCTGATTGAAATGCTTTAAATCTGGAGGTTTTCATTATGGGTTTATTATCTAAAAACAATGGCTGATAGGTATATTTTTAATTTAATTGAGCAGCCCTGTCTCTGAAAAGCATGTTCCCACACAACTAAACTGCAATTACTTTTGAGGGAAACATGCTGCATTTCGGTTTTGGATATAACACAAATACGTTTCAAATCGTTGTCAGGATGGACGAATCAAACTAACACGGGACTAAACACAGAACTTCTCACCAGAGGACATCTGTTCGTGTCCGGTCTGAAACCAAAAGTCAACGTTGACTTTAAATTTACGTATGTAAGGTGCTTAACTTAGCTCCAGCAGCCCGGTGGTTACCAAACATTTCCGTGTCAAGAACCCCTGAACTAGCATCAACTAGACCACGGACCCCTAATTGATAAGTGTCATGGGGCTAGCCCATGCCTTC
>NC_045741.1:3519073-3519158 GCF_008692095.1 Etheostoma spectabile | reverse complement strand
GGGGTAGCATGTGGTATCATGCTAAACTAACCTTAGTGTGAGCAGTAGTAAGGGACGGTTAGTGTGAGCATTATCATTAGCATGT
>NC_045741.1:3518822-3519063 GCF_008692095.1 Etheostoma spectabile | reverse complement strand
CATCAATGAACACATGGTTTGTCATTTTATTTCAGTACTTGTCAAAAAGAAAAGGAATCATGGTTGGATAAATGCAACACATACACAATTCATTTAAAGTTATTTATTTTAGTTTCATTCATCTGTTCTCATTGCAGGCAGGGATCTGGGTCAAATTGGCAAACAGGAAGTGAGTCTGGAGTAATTTATAGCGGGGAAGATCTGGAATGGTCCAAGTGTCAGCCAGTGCAGAGGGGTGTAC
>NC_045741.1:3518670-3518812 GCF_008692095.1 Etheostoma spectabile | reverse complement strand
GAGTTCTGTTTTGAGAAGCTTGTTCAGCATGTAACATTTCATTTTGGATGTTGATTGTTGATATAGGGTGAACTCATGAAGCCATAACTGTTTGGGAATGGTGAATTAACACAATGGTGTTTGATTGATTTCCAATTAACTT
>NC_045741.1:3517778-3518660 GCF_008692095.1 Etheostoma spectabile | reverse complement strand
TCTTGTAGGAGGGGCTTCTGCTATAAAGGAAGGAGGCCGAGGCTCCTCTAGAGAGAGTAGGCTCGTTTGAGATGAGCCAGGTCTGCGCAGAATCGATCGGCGCCCATTGCATGCCGGTTAGATTTGTGTCCGACTTGATCCCGACTTGCTCTGCCTTAGTGCACACGTGGGCAACGGAAACTCACGAGAGCAAGGCGGCCGCAGTTCTGGACGCAGGCGGCGCAGTTGCTTTTCACCGACTGCAAGAGCCAGGGGACCAGGCGGACCCAGAGCATGCTGGGAAACCCCGGCTTCTCAGTGATTAACACCTGATTTGTTTACAACATGATGACTTACATAAACTTTTTTATCGTTTTTGAATCGGAGGGATTTTAATTGCTATTTGTCTGATTTAAAGACTTATTCTGTCCAGAACACATATTGTGTGACTGATAGTTATGTTTAGAAGTCAGAGAGACTAAATCTGATCAGATCACTGATCATCTACAGTCTGTTGTTAATTAAAATCAGCAACAGGTCGCATGTAGAGCACTTTGCCAGCTACTCTGTCATAACTAAAACAACTGGAGACTGTGTACAAGCTGATATGTGGGTCTGATTATATTTTATTAAATCGGAATCGCACCACAGTGTTTCTGTCACTTCCTGTCCAGCCTGAAGGCGGCTGGAATCGGCTGGAAACCGTGCGACTTTACCATAGCTTTTTGTTGTTGTTCTATAAGTCATCCTTGTAATATTGCATTTCCTTGTGACCGCTGAGGAAATAAATCAAAGGACCAGGTGAAGAACCCCCGAGTCCATTCTTCCTTTTTCCACTATGGGGCTAAACATTACCATAATATTTTATCCCAGGGTCCCCCATCTGATAGGATATTTGATTTT
>NC_045741.1:3516171-3517768 GCF_008692095.1 Etheostoma spectabile | reverse complement strand
TTTTGTGTTATTACAGAAAGTGTATGATCAAAATAGTCACACATTCTATCATTGTGTTACTCATGGATGGAATTATAGAGAAAATCATTTATGTCCAGATTTTTTTAATGTAAGTTTCTCATAGTAAAACAAAGACAATCCTCTTTGATAAACATCCAAAGATTTTCCCCATAGGTCGGTCATGATTGTCAAATTTCGTCTCAAACAGCCCAAAATTACAAAAGTGGTAATTGGTCTTTAGTCAAGCACACAGCAGGTAATGCTTTCTTAATGCTATTTTTCAGTTTTTTTCCAGCAGTGGACCATTGGAAAAGTTAAGTTTGGATTATAAATGCATTAGAATTACACCCATTTCAGCCAAGTGTACGTATTCATATGAATGGAATAAATGGCATCAGGACTATTCTGTCAATCCTCAATGATTTATGTGACTGTGAGCCACATTTTTATCTGGGAGAGGAAGTTTCATCTCATTTCTTGACAGGGAATCCTCCAATGTAAAGGCTTTCCTTTCATCTCTTTCTGCCACACAAACTGCATTTTTGAGGTGTTAAAAATAGGCTCAAAAAACACCATAAGTTTCAGAAGTGTGATCTATTTAACAGTCATGCTCTTCACAGAAGGCCACAGCTTTTAAGAACATCCAAATTGATAATAGTCCAATTGGAAGATGAGGTAAATCAATCCGGGGAAGCTTGAACCACATGAAAGGTATGTCACTCTTGGAGTAATTGCATCTGTATGTGGACCGCGGGTTGACTCAGAAAAAGCCACATGAAGAGACGTCTTACTCTGAAGCCTTTTCGCTATGATTCATGTGAAAAGTAGCATCTATTTAAAATTGCCCAAAACCAGTGCCATGATGTGGTAGAACTGAATGTAAAGCTATTGTATGTGTGCTTTGGACGTGCCAGAATGGAAGAAATACAGAACTCATTCAAGAAGAAGAAGCACATGTGTGTAAGAGAGCAAATAAAGAGATGGTAGCATTATGTACAGAGAGACTCACAAAAAACTCATGGTTTAAACGCATTTTTTATCACTTCACATTGTGACGTGCAGGCTTGACATATCAATTGTTCGGAAAACAAATACACGGCATCTCTTGCATAAGCCCTTTGCACTTTTTGCATCCATATATTTGTGCAGAATGGGAAACACGCTGTCGTTACCTGCCGGGAAAGATATGAAAAGACTGAGAAAAAATAGAAGCTTTTAAAAAGCCAGTGATGAAGCAGTCCTTATTTCATTGACCTGCATTAAACAACGCCCTGAACACTATGGAAGGGGACCATAAGGTCATTAAGTCCTAAGTAGGGCCGGTTTTTAAGATTGATGACTTGACACTTTCAGTAAGCCACTGATTTGTCTGCAGCTGGTGTAATTTACAGTATGGATCAGTAATAACTTCAGCTCTCAGGCTGCATTAAGTAATACATGCATTCGTGTTGCGCAACACTGTGGGAGCTCCGAGGGCGTTTTTCTCTTGAGAAGCCATAGACCGTAAATATAAGGAACAAATCTTCCATGTCTGAAAAGTACGGAGCCGTTAATGCTACATGGATGGGGGGGTGGGGGGGGATTACAGTGCAAACAA
>NC_045741.1:3512598-3516161 GCF_008692095.1 Etheostoma spectabile | reverse complement strand
GGTGGGCACGCGAAAGTATCTCTTGCTAATGAGAAATTAACTTCAGGTGAGCAAAATGATGCTTACAAAGCACTGCTAAGGGTATGTGGCTAAAGTAACATTTCACATTCACAATATAAAACAGTTTGTTGATGACACTCAGGTATATTTCATTGCGATTTTCAGGAAGATGAATACTTCCTCCTCGGCAGCCGTTCTGACTGGAATGTGCACCAAAAAGTTTTGCATGTGCACCAGATACTTTCTATAGTGCATCATAACAGCAACACAAAAAATGTCCCTTTAGGTGAAGCCAATGCAGAAGTGTCTTTACAAGTGATGGTCCAATGAAGCTTCGCCAACCACTGTCTTTATTTTTCTGAGCTCACTAGATGGCGCTCTTTGTTCGTTTCATTTACACATTGTTGAATCCCCCAGAGAGACTGGATCGTGTCCGGGCGCCCAGGGATCACGTCCCTCGTGTGGAGGTCCGTCCCGTTGTTGTGGGTGGCGTGTGGCGGTTGACTTCCCCGTTGTTGCGTCCCCCAGAGTAGCCTAGTGTCATGGCAGTTTATGAAATGGTCATGTTGGAAAATCGTGTACATGAAATAGGGTAGGGAACGTTCACTACCTCTTCGGGTAGGGAACGAGTCCTTACCCCAAGTGAAGGAGTTTAAGTACCTTGGTGTCTTTGTTTGCGAGTGAGGACCATGGAGCGTGAGATGGTCGGAGATCGGAGCAACCGGTGCGGTATTACATTCTGTTTTCGCACCGTTGTGACGAAAAGGAGCTGAGCCAGAAGGCAAAGCTCTCGATCTACCGGGCAATTTTCGTTCCTACCTCACCTAGTCATGAAGCTGGGTCATGACCGAAAGAACGAATCCAGGGTACAAGTGCCAAATAGGTTTCCTCAGGAGGGTGGCTGCGTCTCCCTTAGGAATAGGGTGAGAAGCTCATCATCCGAGAGGAGCTCGGAGTAGAGCCCGTGCTCCTTCGTGTCGAAAGGAGCCAGTGGAGGTGGTTCGGCTATCTGGTAAGGATGCCTCCGGGGGGGGGGGGTCCTAGGGAGGTGTTCCAGGCACGTCCAGCTGGGAGGAGGCCTTGGGAAGACCCGGACTAGAGGAGAGATTATATCTCCAACCTGGCCTGGAACCTCGGGATCCCCCAGTCGGAGCTGGTTGATGTGGCTCAGGAAAGGGAAGTTTGGGGTCCCCTGCTGGAGCTGTTGCCCCCGAGACCCAATACCGGATAAGCAGATGAAGATGGATGGATGGATGGTACACGAAATAAATGACATTAACGTACACAAATCAATAAATCTAAATAATGTGACCATTTCACAAACTGCCTTGAATGTGAGTTGGCTAGTGTTAGCTTGTAACTTAAGGAAAAGTTAGCCGATTTTCTGCAGTGGCGTACATCAGGCCCCCAGGACGAAGCCAATTGGACAAAGTGGCCAAACAGTGATGTCATGGGCCCCATAGACTTAGATGTCTGTGAATTAGTAGATACATTTATTGAGCGTCACAACATGGCTCTTATTCCTATTGTAATTTGATCCATTCAATCCGATAACATTCAGATTAATATTAATGTAATGTAATTTATTTATTTCAAGACAGCGCACAATGAAACATGTATTGTTCAACAAGAGAGCATCCGTGGTGCCAGGTTCTAGCTGATTGCTATTTTTCACCTGTAGTCCCCGGGCAGGTTGATGGAACTATAACCAAGACTGGGTTAGCCACGTCATCCTCCCCAGCTCCACCCTCTCATCACAAACCGTCACATCCGTTGCAAAAACCAAGATGGCAACGCCCATATTGCCAAACTTAAGGCTTCAAAACGGCAGTCCACAAACCAAATGGGAGACATCACGGATGCTACATCCACTATTTTTCCAGCTTTAGATTGTGAACAAAGTCTTAGCGACTGAATGTTTCTGAAAGTTCAAACCCTCCAGAGTTTTAACAAAGGAGACAGACAGTAGCTTTTGTGTTAACTCAACTTTGATAAATGGCAGAGTTGCAGCACGCTGTAGACTATGTTATATAACTTAGTTGCAATATACTAGAGAGCTTTTTAAGACTGGAGATATTTCTGTGCATTGTAAACTCCCATTTGACGTCAGTATTGATGATGCTGCCGTTAGCTTTGAAGAGAGTGCAGTGGGCATCGTCTGTGTTGACAAACCTCAGTCATTACCTGTTCACCTGTTCCTTGTCTGCCATGTGAGATCCACTGCCTTCCTGTCCATGCCCTTTGGATTGGCCTGATTTTACCTTCATGCCTGTGGCCACCTGTAAACCTGGCTTTTTTAAAATCTTGCCTTGAAGGATCGCTGCCAGAGCCTGAATCTTCCTCTGAGCTTCAGCTTCAAGCTGTTGAACTGATTGAATCTGGGCCTGAACCGTTCTCCCTGCCTGAACCTCATCCTGCCTCTCGGTCTGAGCCTTAACCCAAACCTGTCTCCCTTCCTAAGCCTGAGCCTGAAACTGTCTTTCCATCTAAGCGCATGGCTGATACTGTTTGGACATCTAAGCCTAAACCTGATTCTGTCTCTCTGTATGAACTCTCTGTCGTCGCTGTATCTTAAGCCTGTCTCTTTAAATCTGAGGCTAAACCTGTCTCTCTATCTAATATCCTATTTCCAAGGGATTATTATAACCTGGGGACCTTCAGAGTAGCTTCCTGCTACGCTCTGCATGCTCTGCGATGCCCTGCTACACCCTGCTACATCCTGCTACGCTCTGCGATGCCCTGCTATTTCCTGCTGCGCTCTGCAATGCCCTGCTACACCCTGCTACATCCTGCTGCGCTCTGCGATGCCCTGCTACACCCTGCTACACTCTGTGATGCCCTGCTATGTCCTGCTACGCTCTGGGGTGCCCTGCTACACCCTGCTACACTCTGCTATCCCCTGCTCCACCCTGCTACGCTCTGGGGTGCCCTGCTACATACTGCTACTCTCTGCGATGCCCTGCTACACCCTGCTACGCTCTGCGAGGTCTTGCTACGTCCCGCTACGCTCTTCTGTGCCTTGTGATGTCGTGCTGTGCCCTGCATTGCCATGAACTTCTACAAACTACTATTTTTAGTCACTGTTACTTCTACTGTGACTGTTATTGCCACTATCTCAATTCAACCCTTAAGCGGCCCTGTCAGACACCGCCTACCAAGAGCCTGGGTCTGTCTCTTTTAGTTAAGGTTTTTTGTTTTCTCTGCCCCATTTTTCTGCCTCTTTCCTGTTTGAGAATTATGCGTTGGCAACAATTAAAGTTTTGACAGCATTTTGGGTGCAAATTCAGGCGGCTCATCATCAACATGCTGGAGACCCGTTCAAGCTCAAATCCATCAGAAGAGCAAAATCTCGAGAGATGGATGGCATTCTTGTTAACATGCGGTGAGTAACATTTTTTTTCCCACAAGCTCAACATTAATTGTGTTGTAGCCTAATGTAGCTCAGCGTAAATTCTTTCAGGAAGACTCGATGCTCTGCTAAATAAAATCAGCTGTTATCCCAATAACTGTACATGTTATCATGCTTTATAGAACTGTTGCATATCTGCAAATTAGTCTCTCCT
>NC_045741.1:3512406-3512588 GCF_008692095.1 Etheostoma spectabile | reverse complement strand
TAGCTCAGTGTAAATTCTTCCAGGTAATCAATGCCCTACTTAACTCCAATCAGCTGTTGTAAGATAGGGCCAATCACAGAGTCACAACCCTACTTCAAATCTGTTTCTCCCTTTGCTATCAGCAGTTGTTGCAAGCAAAGAGTGCAACCCTCCACCCCCCCTTCCACCTCCAGTCACCTACT
>NC_045741.1:3508732-3512396 GCF_008692095.1 Etheostoma spectabile | reverse complement strand
GGTCCGGAGCCTCCTTCGGTCTGGTCTTCGGGCTCCTTCGTCGCCACCATCAGTGTCTAGATTCCCTCGGGGGGGTCTATATAAGAACAACTAGTACAACGATGGAGTCTAATCTCCAAAGACTTTGTACTTTTTATTGCGCTGTCCAATAAACCATGTCTCTTCTGATTGAAATACTGACATTAGTGACCAGACACTTTGCAATCACCATTTCTCCAAAATAGTGCAAAAACAAGCCATATGATTTAAACCATAATTCAATGTCTATCTTAACAATATCATTCAAGTTTAATTATGGGAAGTAACGAAGTACAAATACTTCGTTACTGTACTCAAGTAGATTTTTCTGAATTTTACGTACTTTACTGATTTATTTTTGTGGGACTTTTAACTTTCTACTCCTTACATTTTAACACAAATATCGGTACTTCTACTCCTTACATTTACAAAAATGGCTCGTTACTTTAGTTTTTACAAGAGGTTTTATGTCGGGAAATAGCGCGGCACGCGCACACACCGCGAGCGGTTTCGCGCGCCAACAGAGAAAAAGTGAGAGAAATGAAAAAGGGGACAAGCTGTCCGGAGATTACCAGCTGAGATGTGTGGTGTGCCTCTTTGAGAACTGTAAGTTCGTAAACTCATGTTGCCAGTTCACTTAAGCCTGTTGTTGGTCTATAGTTCTTCACATTTAAAGTAAGTAGTGTGTTTGTGTGTGTCTTCACCGTTAGCTAGTGGTTTTGGTGTGGTTCACCTGTTAGCTAGTGGTTTGGTGTGGTTCTACCTGTTAGCTAGTGGTTTGGTGGTGGTCTTCACCTGTTAGCTAGTGGTTCTGGTGTGGTTCACTGTTAGCTAGTGGTTCTGGTGTGGTCTTCACTGTTAGCTATGGGTTTGGTGTGGTCTCACCTGTTAGCTAGTGGTTTTGGTGTGGTCTTCACCTGTTAGCTAGTGGTTTTGGTGTGGTCTTACATGTTAGTAGTTTGCACGTTGATCTCATGAAGCATCAACAGTTTCACAGCTTTATTCGCATGAGTTTTTTTTTTTTGACCGAACTTCAGATTCTGTAGTTCAGTTGACAAGTGGATGGAAACTTAGCTAGACAGAAGTTGTCTCCGTCTGTGTTTTAACAGACACACCTGGGCATACACCATTCTGCATTAATTCACAGCAAATCATTGAGGCTTGATGGCGCTAACGTTAGCACATAGTAGTATGAGGGCGCTAACGTTAGCACATAGTAAGGAGGGCAACATGATTGAAAATGAAGAAAACAGCAAGACATTCCCATCATCCTCGCCTTATCGAGAGAGATGTTGAGACGAGTAACATCAGAAGGACTCCTGGCCAATGTGTGCTGGGGAACTTCTTCATTAATGTTGTTTAGTCATTCATATTTTTATATTTATGTTAGGGGGAAAGATTAAAAATAGGAAACTGGATCTGTGAATTCTCACAGAATCACAACTGAATTCATATATTGCTAGTAAGTCAGAATCTTATTAACCTGAAGTCCCGTCTTGTCATAATAATCATATATGTGATGTTTTAGGCCTATGGCAAACAGCCATTTAAAATGTAGCCTTTGCCATAAAGACATGTCTCCATGTCACAGAAGTTCCTCAGCGTTCTCTAGTAACATCTGTGTGCTCAGGTAGCTTTCGCAAGGCTACTTTTACTTTTACTTTAAGTAAATTTTCAAGCCTGTACTTTGTTACTTTTACTTGAGAAGGAAGTTTAATCAGTCTTCCACTTTACCGGAGTATTTTTTAACAAAGTATTATACTTCTACTTAAGTACGGAAAGTGAGTACTTTTGCCATCTCTGATTTTTTTGCATCTCCTCAAACAAAAAATAGGCTCAGTGAGAGGGTGCTGTTGAGTGGTAAGTTCCGATAAACTTATACTATCAGTGAAGTTGTGTTATGTATAATCATAAATGATGGGGAAACAAAGTTTTAATGAGGCCCATCCAGTAACATCCCTGACATGCATCCAGACAGGGAGAAATGTTGGCAGGCAAACAGTCAGGTATAGGATAGTGAAACAGGCAGACAGTTATTACTCTCAGCACTAATGATCAGCAGTAATTATCTTTTCTGACCAGGGGAAGGCTGTCTTTTAATGCCTCCCTCGCCGCTGACAGCTCATTAATCTCCAGCAGCTGAGCAGAGAGCGCCGAGCTGCCAAGCACCATAGCACAAGCCTGTTCTGACAACCCACTGTACACTATAGATACAGTGCATACCTGAGAGATGAACAAATAAAGTCAGCCTGTTACCTACAGAGGCTTGTCTGCATAAGAGCTTGCTTACACGGGGAACTTTCTCATACGAACCGTCCGTACATAAAGCTACAAAAAGTAAATGGTATGTTTGCTGTACGCCCCACAATGATGGCTGCTGTATGAGAACGCCCTGAACTATGTAGGGGGAAGGTTGGGTTGGATCAGAAAACACAGCACTCTCAAGCGTGAGAGTTCAGATTCACCCAGGAGATGCGCATTTGTTCCTCGGTGGTATTTCAATCCAAACTACCATCTTTTTCCTAATCCTAACTCTGTTATTTGCCATTTGGCTACCTCCACTAGCACAACGACTAGCAGCTCGCGGTGCCCTGGACCCCTTTGTCGGGTCAACTCAACTACCAATTGCATCTCACGGACCTGTGTAGCCAGAAGGCCTCTTATCGTAGGATCTCATACAAATTGGTGTGCATGCATTTATTTATTTTTTACGATATCATGCAAACCTGTTCGTGAGAATGCATTGACTTTATGAGATCAGTCTCGTAAAGTGATGGGATTTCATTCATTCTTCTCAGTCTGCCTTTGACAAGAGAACGTACAGTATGTTGACACGTTGTGGGAGTGTGAACACAGTGATGACTACATTATAGCTGAGATCATCTCAGTTTTACTCCAAACGAGAAATGTATGGCGATATTTGATCCTGTTGCTTTTTTTTCTCGATATGAGCCAGCCCAAAGTGCTTTTGGCTCAATGCAAAATATAACAAGTGGAAGAAGGTAGGCGGGTGTGAAGAGTTTTATTACAAAGTGAGACACCAATAAATGAAAACAATGAGTAACTGCCAGCTCAAACTGACAAGAAAATATTATGTTTAGAAATGGTAACTTAAAAAAAAAAACATATGTTGAATGATGAAATGTGTGTGATTAAACCAGCTCTTCTGCAGACACATTTTAAGATCCTCAGCTTTGTTGAGACTTGAAAACTCATCCAACCCCATCAGAAGCAATCCCAGAAAGTAAACCAAGACCAGATGCTGTTACAATGTGAGTTCATTTACAGGCTTAACAACTCACATTGTTAAAAGCAACAATTAAACAATGGCTCTTTGGCTGGGGGGGGCATGCCATACACAGGGCAGGCATGCGAGCTTGCTTACCTCCTAAAGAGCTGGACACTTTCCAGTCATTGTTAACCAGAGAGCAGCACATGCTGTCAGACTAAAACATTTACCTGCTCAAAGTGTCTTTTTAGGAATGAATGAAGTCTTCCTGCTGATTCTAACATGTCTGCTGATATATTTGTGTTTGTAGATCTATTTAACTAAATTACATCAACACACAGTAATTGCTCATGTATTGTCCAAGGCTTGTTTGCAATGCCCATATCTTTCTAGCCCAGCTGATGTCTTGTATAAATG
>NC_045741.1:3506920-3508722 GCF_008692095.1 Etheostoma spectabile | reverse complement strand
TCCTTATGTAACTGTATTGTTGTTTTAGTTGTCCAAATTTGTCTAGTCCATATCGATGTCCTTTACAAATGTCTGTCCCGTTGTGCAGTAATGTTTTATGTTTCTACAGAACAGGAACTTGCTGGAAACCAGTTTGTAAACTGAGTCAGACCCGTTTATATTGTAATGTAATGTTACTTTTTACTTTCCTCTATGATAAATATGAATGAATGAATGAAGCATCGTTAAGCAGTAATTCTGCTTTAATGCAGCATTAAAGCCGCATTAAAGTTGTCACAACAATCCATCTTGTCAGGCTTGAAGTAGTCCATCCTCCACAGCACCGTGGACTAAGGTCTGGCTACAATACACATACATTCTGTGGTATCAAAGATGTTCACAAGTCATTTTCCAAGTCCAAGTCAAGCTCGAGTCCAAGTCAAGTCTCATGTCTCTGGCCACCAGATCTGTCCCTAACACGGTCTTGTTGAATCTTATGAATTCAAAACATGTCCTGTAGCTACCATCCATACAGTACAGCATCCAAATTAGTTGTCGGATAACTTTAAGGGGGTCTACGTAACACATCCCTCTAGCCCTCGGACCTGGTGAAATACTAACCTAAGTCTGTCACATCATACGGATCCAACTATAAAGATACAATTTGCCTGTTCCCAGCATTAGCATGACACTTTGCGATGCTTCTTACCTGTGACGCTATATGCTAAATGTCTCTTTTACATTGCAAGTGACTGTGTGCGGTTTGAGATGCCTGATGAAGTTCAACATTCTTCCGGCGTCATTTCTCTTGGTGCCACACACCTTTCATGTACTGTAGCGGTTTGCCTACAGCCAGCTCAGTCCGTAAGGAGTTGGGTTGGGAACCTGGAGGGTTGCTCGTTCAAGTCCCCATACGGAGTGTGGACTGGCAGCTGGAGAGATGCCACTTCACCTGCTGGGCGCTGCCAGGTGCTCTTGAGCAAGGTACCCACACCCCCCCCAATCGCTCAGAGCGCTGGTCCAGCACTGGCTCACTCTGATATCTCTCCATTAGTGCATGAATAGGTCCTAAATGTGTGTGTGTGTATTTACATATATATCAGGCCTGTGTGTAGTGATTACTAACTTGGTTGTTGTCAATGCATTTTTTTATATGTGATTGTTATGGCAAAGGGCAAGGTCCATGCAACTTATCATATAAGTTTCCCCAATGTATATGCACCAATAAAAGAACTTAGAAATTCATTACATTTAAAAAGCAATAATTACTTGAAAAACGGTTGTTGACGAGTCTCAAAGCTTGAATCCGAGTCAAGTCTGAAGTCTTCTGAGTCGAGTCGCAAGTCAAGTATGAAGTCAGCTGTTTGGGCAACTTAAGTGCGAGTACCCATCTCTGGGTTGTTTGCATTTCTTCAAACCAATCACATTCATGTCGGGCAGCGCTAAGCCCTGCTAAATAGTCTCAGGAAGGAACATGTTTTGGTGGAACGTGCACACCCCACAAAAGAAAACACCACATGCAATATTAAAGGAAGTTCACTGTTGACACAATAGAGTAACTTACTTAAATTAGCTGATACATAGTTAAAAATCATTATCCATGTGTCCACAGCAATCCCACCAATCGGTCCAAAATCGTCCCAGTTAAAGAGGAAATGCCGTAAACGTATTCTTCATAAATCTTTACAATCATTCATCATTCCTCGAAAGAACCGAGCAGGCCTGCCTTGTTGCATGATCCAAATTTCCACCAAATTTTCAGCGTGTAGCTTGAAGTTTGTTGTTGTTGCGGACTGCTGTGCCTGCCAATCGGAAGGTTGGTG
>NC_045741.1:3506814-3506910 GCF_008692095.1 Etheostoma spectabile | reverse complement strand
TGGCCCTGCAGTCCCATGTCGAAGTGTCCATGGGCAAGACACTGAACCCTGAGTTGTGTGAATAGGCTCGTTCGAGATGAACTGCGCCTCGCCTGG
>NC_045741.1:3506090-3506804 GCF_008692095.1 Etheostoma spectabile | reverse complement strand
AGAGCAGGCGGCAGCAGCGGGGGGCGGTGACAAAAAGCCGTGGTAAAGTCGGGCCGATTCCAGCCAATTCCAGCCGCCTTCAGGCTGGACAGGAAGTGACAGAAACACTGTGGTGCGATTCCGATTTAATAAAATATAATCAGACCCCATATAGCTTTACACAGTCTCCATTGTTTTAGTTATGACAGATAGCTGGCGAAGTGCTCTACATGCACCGTTGCTGATTTTAATTACACAGACTGTAGATCAGTGATCTGATCGATATCTCTTTGACTTCTAAACATAACTATCATCACACATGTGTTCTGGACAGAATAAGTCTTTAAATCAAGACACTAGCAATTAAATCCCTCCGATCAAACCGATAAAAAAGGTTATCTAAAACGTCACATTTTGTACACCAATCAGCTGAAAGCCGGCGTTTCCCAGCATGCTCTGGTCCGCCTGGTCCGCCTGGCTCTTGCAGGCGTGAAAAGAAACTGCGCCGCCGCGTCTCAGAACTGCGGCCGCCTTCTCTCGTGAGATTTCCATTGCCAACGTGTGCAGGACGTCAGAGCAAGTCGGGATCAAGTCCGGACCACAATCTAACCGGCATGCAACGGGCGCCGATCACCGGTGATCGATTCTGCACAGACCTGGCTCATCTCCAACGAGCCTAATATGTGTGAGTGTTTATCTGATGAGCAGGTGGCACCTTGTACGGCAGCCTCGGCC
>NC_045741.1:3500081-3506080 GCF_008692095.1 Etheostoma spectabile | reverse complement strand
AATGTGTGTGAATGGTGAATGGTTCCTGTACTATGTAAAAGCGCTTTGATTAGTTGTTAAGACTAGAAAAGCGCTATATGAGAACAGTCCATTTACATTTCCAAAAGCGGACAGAGTTTGAGAACAGCAACACACAGAGAACGGAAGGTGAGGGACATCTGACACGCTGGCTGTCAGGACCAATCAGCTTTACTGGCAGCTGCAGACGTAGTTTAGGTGTGTGTGTGTGTGTGAGACGGCTACTGGGTGATTCTCTGAGTTGGGTGCCTTTTGGGTCATACTTTTTTTTTTTTTTATACCTCATATAGTTATATTTCTGATCATTTCCATGTGATATGGATTAGTCAAACTTTAAGAAAAGCATTTCCACCTCAGGCATAACATTCTACTCTTATATTGATTTTTTTCTTCCTGAGTTGTTTTGAAGTTCAAACCCCGTCACAGACCACTTGGCCCTTTTAAATATGATTTAAAAGATTTTCAAGTAATTCTTGTAGAAGCTTTCAATGGATGTCCCTTGTTTGATATCATTTTTGCATGTAGATTTTATTTTAAATACTCACCATTTGAATACCAAATCAGGTCGAAAACTGTATCTAAAATTGTTCTTCATAGTCTTATTAAAAATATGCATTAACATAGGATTTAATCCCGCTTCCGTATTTTTTTTTCAACTGTACTGTACATTCTACACACGCAAACAATGATTGACCTAATTGTCTTCTTACCACGAAAATTTAATAAAACTATCAAATAACCGGTTGAACTTACGCATAACGGGTTTTTGAAAATGATAACTGGGTTAAGTGATGATCATTATTTCAATATAGTATGGATTTCTTCCTTTAAAATGACTGACATCACTTTAAAAAAAAATCATTTTATTAAGTTGGCAAAAACAAAGTTTTAGTAAGTATTTAACATTGAATCAAAATCATTAAGCATTATTTATCACAAATATCAATTCGTATTTCATTTGGTCAAAAAATCCCTTTAAACAGCATAGGCTATGGAGACTACCGGCGGTATCTCACTTTTGATTAAAACTTGTTTTTAGTGCTTAACATTAAACTTTGAAAACAGACTGGAGATGTATGTTCCTTCTTATTCAGAAAGCCTAGGCCCAAACATCTTTTTTGAATTTCCAGTGCGTTGATCACTGGCTTAGGATGTGTGTATGAGCTCAGCACATCATCAAAAACATACCAAAGCACATCCTCCGAGCGTGCCAAAGAACCTGTTTGGCCCCCCGGTGCATGCATTTTACTTGCACATGCGTTTCATCCACCGCAAGTCTTTTTCCTGGGAACAAATCTTTATCATGTTGAACACACCACTGCCTAGCACCTCTGGGTCTTCCCATGGATTTGTGTCGCCTCGTGACACAGCATCTGGCACCTTCTTAACAAATCTGAAATGATTTGTGTTCCAACACTCGCATTTGTAACTGCTTCTGGGTTCGAGCACTACAGCGTACATCACGAGACAGTGGTTCTTTCCAATCTGGTGTTCTTTATGGATCTGTGTCCTTTGTGTTCTTGGAACGTCTGGTTTGGGGCCCAATAGTACTCGACCCATACACAATTAGCTTTCGCCCAAGAACAAGTTAAAATCCACCGGATGTACTCGAACTCGCATATTTACCGTAGGATACATCGGAGGTAACTGTGTGGAAAACTTGGCCGGGCAGGTATCCCGCTTCGATTGCGTTTGTAAAGCGCTTACGGTTTCCGGTTCCAACCATATTTTTTTCACATTTTACGTCTATTATTAATCAACTAAATCATTTAAGATTTTTTAAGGCGAGAAATCAGCTGTGCGCGATTTTGATAAGGCAGTTCAACTAAAATTGATGGTGAATTAAAAAAAGCTTCGGAGTTTGAAAGCTCGCAAACCCCGGCGGGCGAGCTTGCTACGCCACCGGGAATGACTCTCGCGAGCCGGTCAGTCAGTCAGGCTCACAGACCCTCTGGCCCACGTCTAGACAGACACTCTGGCCCCACATTAGACAGACCACTGCAGCAAAGCCATGGTCAAGATATTGTAAGATATTTTAAAAAACATGTTTTTTCCGCTGTCATATATTCTGTGCTCTTCATCCTGGCTCTCCCTCCCTCTCAGGCTCCTCTTCTGCTTCTCTGTAACGTAAACAGACAGGCAGTGACTAACTTTACCAGTCTCCATCTATAATTTTAATACCTATTTTTTAACCGTTTCTTTTCTGCTTTCATTAAAATTGAATCCCAACAATGTTACAAGGATTTTTTCCAGCCCTCGTTGTTCAGTATTTATTTAGTTATTGGCCCTGGTGATACTTATAGCACTTTAATTGAAAACCTGGAAGACTGAACAACAAAACAACAAGGCGGTGTGAAGGGTGACCGTCCATGCTTTATATGAATACACCCATCAAAGCTAACCATAAAGTGGCAAGTTAAGCGCCCTCTTTGCTGGGGGTGTTTGCGCAATAGGGTAAAGAACCTTTGTCTCAACTGTCAACAGCGTTTTTGTGTGCTTCTGAACTTGCGAGTTCAGTCTTTCAGGTACAGCTAGCAAGTACGGTCTCCCAAGAACACAAGTCCGTTTTTTGCTTACTGGTATTGAGAAACACCCAGTATCTCTCTGGAGCAAGAGTTACCACCTGATGTATCCTCATGGTAGCTGGGACTACTGGTAGGTTTGATGGCATCCTCTCAAGTGCCTGCTCAACAGTATCACCATGACAAAGAACAACTTATCGATGTGTTTGTCTCCAAAGGGCCTTGAAGAGCTCATGTTGCATCTTGGATGTCCCGGCCATGGCTTTATTCCTGTCAGCAGTCCTCTCAAGGCTGCTCCAACACCATCTGGGGGCTCCTTTGCCATGGCTGGCCTCAAAAAAATTCCATGTCCTTGCCTATGCCCTTTCTCCAGCTCAGTGCTAAAAAGGAAAAAATTGCCTTCGCTTGTACTGGGTACAAGGCCCATCACTAAAAAAGTGTTACACAGAAACCTCTGGTGTGTTGCCTGCACATAATCCAATACAGGTTCAGATGTCCCAAATAGCTGCTGGCTTTTGTGCTTTGATTGAGATATTGTGCTGAAGCAGGTCGTTCTTGCTACCGCCTACAAAGAATCCTGTATGTAGTGTCGCCTGTTTGTGATAATGATCCAAGTGCACTGCTGTATTCAGAACTGTACTTGCAGGTGAAGTTCTCTCGAAAAATCAACGTAATTAGACATTCATCAGTGACATGCTCTTTCTCAGCTCACGGTAGAAGGCATACTGTTGCCTAATATGAATGAATGCTTCTTGAACTTGCTCAGTTTGTGTGGAACTGCTCAGCAAGTTGCTCTGGGTTCCCTCAACAGTTTGTTTAACAGATATCTTTACTTTGGGCCCCTCCTGATCATGCATTTTTGCCTTCTCTTCTGTCCCCCACTGGAGTATAGGACACTTTTTTTACACTGTCGACATACTGAAGAGGGACTGTTTTATCTTTACATTTCTCACACTCCCCATACATACAATCCTTGCAGTGGTATCACGACACACAGTTTTAGCAAGTCTCTCAAGATCTGAGGTCTCGATCAGCTGATTAAGCTTTTCTGCTAGAAAGCTTAAATTTTCATGCAGTTTGCACTGGCATGTCTCACGATCAGACAAAGAGGGGTGCACGACCCAAAAGGGACGTAGGCGGCAAAATGAAGAGTATGAGATCCTCACATTATTCTCTGCTAGAAATTTTCTTTGGAGGTTTCTCATTGTGTCTACAAGAAACCTTTTTTGCATTTTTCTTTGTTTCTTGTTATGGTTTGTTTTCTTCCTGTAGTTATCCTGCTAACATCATCTCTGTTAAAGAAGCTCTTTATGTTCTTCTGAATAGATGTATCTGCAAACCTGTTGACAGTCTTTCTGGTAAAACTGGTCAGGCTTTTGCTCTTCAAAAGGTTTCTGCGTTTCTTTGAAAACCCCAACGCCTGTTCTGACCATCTCTGCAGCCTATACTTTTTGACAATCTTTCCCACAGTAACCTTGGCTAAGATTTGCTTATCTCTTTCATTTCTGGCATTCTGGTATTTTCTCTTGATGTCAGAAATGAGAGCTTCATGAAGTAGTAATGTTTTTCTGATTCTGCTGTTCACAGGACAGTTCTTCACCAGTTCACGGACTTTGGATCGTGGAGATTCATTATTTTTTGCTGATCGCTGGAGCCTCTTTTTGTACTTTTCTTTAAGTTTCCTCTCCTTTGTAAGTGCATGTTGGAGTTGTGCTATCTCTTTGTGCAGTTTGTATCTTGCTCTTCGGGATTGTTTCTTTCCCTCCAAATGTTGCCTAAAACAAATTTTATTTTCTATTATTTATTATAATAAATAATTACCAAAACTGCAGCCAACATTTAAAACCTCACATGGATAAACCCCTAAAAACACTTACAGATACAGTATACACTTACTCTCTCTAACACACACTAACTTACTCTCTCTAACACACACTAACTTACTCTCTGTAACACACACTAACTTACTCTCTCTAACACACACTAACTTACACTCAACTTCATCTAATCTAAATTAACTCCTTACAACTGTCCTTTAGGACCCAGATCTAGGTTGCTCTGCATTTTGATTTTCAGGACTTTGTGGAGGGGTGTTGATATTCTTCAAAGCTTCCCTCTTCTTCTGTCTTTTTTTAGCATCCCTCCATATCTTTCGCTTATGTCGTTTAGCTCTGTCACCCAGATTACTTATTTTTTTCTTTTTCCCTGCCTCTGTGTCCCTTTTCCACCTTTCACGCTCACTCCTGAGATATTTTTCCCTTCTCTCTGCATCTGCATCCCTTCTTGCTCTGTACTGTCTTTGCCTCTCTGCTGCTGATTTTGCCATTGCGATGACTGAAAATATTGAAAATAAAATAGCATAATCAATGATTTCTGACAGTTCACATCACAATACAACAAGTCTACAATTGAGTAATCTACTAAGAATGTCAAACATTCAACCCTGTCACATTCAGCCCTGTATAATAAAAATGTGATGGGGTTGAATGTGACGGGGTTGAAGTTTTGGCTAGTACCATACTCCTTAGCTAGCTAGACAGCACACATGGCTTTAGGACATCATAAAATGTAATGTTTTGCAAAAATATTATTTAATTCTTCTAAACCGTTGTTTACTATCATTTAGTCATACAACAGAGTTGAAATGTTGAGCCTGACAATCTTAATCTGACAGTTGAAAACATGAAATATAGAGTAAGAAAGATACTGACACTTGCCTTTCTTTGCAGCATGTTCTTCAAGAGACTTGTGTGATCACTTCTTGGATGTGATGCCACAGGGATTGATCCATTATTTTTTAAGGGGGGTAAATAGTATGCTAGGCGTGTTGAAAACAAACTGGAACGTGTATAAATATTGCAATTTCTATATTTAATTATTTTTTTTATATACATGTATATTTTAGTTAAAGTAGACGAAAATGATTATATAGCATCAACATTTTGGTAAAATTGCACTTTTTATTTGTTTATATTCAATGAAAATGTAATGATAGTTAGTGAACATGCAAACATGCTTGTTGTCTATACTTAGGCAACCCATTATATTAAATTAAAAAAATTTTAAAAGAATTGTGTTGCATTATAATGCAAAGGCACCTGGTTCTATTAATTGACAGCATTACAATGCATTTTGTGATTTCCTTCAATTGAAAATCTTTGAAGCAAGTTTGGGGGACTTGAAGGGCACCCATTTCAGAGAATCACCCTACTACTGTTCATTCAAAATGTGATAAACAGATGGTTCATCCAATCCCCTGCCAGGTATTTTTTTGAAAGTGCCTTCCTTTCTCAAACTGTTTCCAATGATAGCTCCTCAGATGGTTCTGAGTTAACAAACCATCCTTGATGGTCTGACAGTCAAAAGTAGGGAAGGTGTGAACAATCAGACAGTTCAATTCAATTTCAATTCAATTTTATTTATAGTATCAACTCATAACAAGAGTTATCTCGAGACACT
>NC_045741.1:3499904-3500065 GCF_008692095.1 Etheostoma spectabile | reverse complement strand
TAGAGCAGGTCTAGACCATACTCCAGAATTTACAAGGACCCAACAGTTCTAGTAGTTTTGTCCAGAGCAAGCAAAAGTGGCGAGGAAAAACGTCCTTTTAGGAAGAAGCCTGGGACAGACCCAGACCCAGACCTAGGCTCTTGGTAGGCGGTGTCTGACGA
>NC_045741.1:3499225-3499894 GCF_008692095.1 Etheostoma spectabile | reverse complement strand
TTAAAATGAAGAGTGGCAATAACAGTCGCAAAAAAATAGTAGTTTGTATTAGTTCTTTGTAGTAGTTTGTGGCGTAGCAGGGCACTGTGCGGCATTACAATGCATGGAAAGGAATAGTTGGACATTTTGGAGAATCCGCATGTTTGATTAATACAACTTTCGTGTCTGTACAGTGAACAAACCGATTGGTTAGCTTAGCTTAGCATTAAAAGTTGAAAAAAGAGGAAACCGCTAGCCTGGCTTTGACCAGGTCTGACGAATTTTTTTTTACAAATTAGACAAATGAGATATAGACTTAGACTTCTCTTTATTAATCCTTTTGGGATGGCTCCCGCGAGGAAATTGAAAGTTTCAGCAGCAGTTTTAGCAAGAAAAAAGAAATAAAAAATAGATAAAAGAGACAGTATAAAGACAACAAAATAACAATAACAATAATAATAATAATAATAATAATAACATTCGTCAAGTAAACAAAAAGACCATCAAATATTATTAAAGTGTCAGTGTTGAGTCCAGTGTTAAAATTATAAAGTGACCCGGTGTTTTTAAGTCCAGGTGTGCATATATGTATGTCTGTGTGTGTACTGAATGAATGCATGAATGAATGCATGAATGTATGTATGTATGTATGTATGTATGTATATATGTATTGTCCTCTCTGCCCTATTT
>NC_045741.1:3498114-3499215 GCF_008692095.1 Etheostoma spectabile | reverse complement strand
CCTAGTGAGGAGTTGTACAGTCTGATAGCATGAGGGACAAAGGAGTCCTTGAGTCTGTTGGTCATATACAACGATTTGTCAGACCTTCCTTCACAGCCCTGTGGAGGAAGGTCTGACAAATTGTTGTCTGGCGAGTCCACAAAACATTTTGGGATAGGAGAAGGCTTTTTTTTTAAACCATTCATAATCATTTTGGGCGGCGCTAATTGCTCAACGGAGCAACGGCAACGCTACAAAATCCCCTTGGGAAGGAACTTGTTTTGGTGGAACGTGAACGTTCAAAAGTTGTTTTGGTCAATTGACAGATAGTCTAGCTAGCTGTCTGGATTTACCCTGCAGAGATCTGAGGACCAGGTAACCATAGTCCTCAGATTGGACAGATAGTCTAGCTGCTGTCTGTATTTACCCCTCAGAGATCTGAGGACCAGGTAACCATAGTCCTCAGATTGGACAGATAGTCTAGCTAGCTGTCTGATTTACCCTGCAGAGATCTGAGGACCAGGTAACCATAGTCCTCAGATTGGACAGATAGTCTAGCTAGCTGTCTGGATTTCCTGCGGATCTGAGGAGCAGGTAACCATAGTCCTCAGATTGGACAGATAGTCTAGCTAGCTGTCTGGATTTACCCTGCAGAGATCTGAGGACCAGTGGCGAGTACCCATGCAGAGATCTGAGGACCAGTAACCCATAGTCCTCAGATTGGACAGATAGTCTAGCTAGCTGTCTGGATTTACCCTGGAGAGATCTAAGGAGCACAATTTAAAATGGCAACACAAAGAAAGCGGACGGTGACGGACATCTGGCCCAAATGAATGTCATCTGGCAGAGTTTTACCTGGGTAAACACAGAGTGGAAGGTTGTGCATATTTTTTTTACCATTAGACAGAATCAGGATTGCTGTTTCTTCTTCTCATCTAACTCTTGGCTAAAAGTAAATGAGTTGGTTTCCTAAAAAAGTGAAACTATTCCCTTTAGGTCGGAAAATGATGGCTTGAATAACTTTGATCGGTGCAGAGACCTGCCTGGTAAATAATATTGGAATGAGTTAGCAACACCTTTTTAGCTTCAGCGTCACTTATCACTTAGCAATGAGCTCCAGCT
>NC_045741.1:3497691-3498104 GCF_008692095.1 Etheostoma spectabile | reverse complement strand
CCACCCCACCCCATCTCAGTCCATGCCCAGAGTCGCTGGGATTGGCAGGCCCTTGCTGTATAATGACAGTAATTAATTTCTATTAAACAGGTCTCTTATTGTTATTAAATCGTTCCAGTGGCGTCTGGGCGCACACGCTGCCAGACAGCCGGCCGAGGGAGACAAATTAAAATACTGTCAACTCCGCGGCCACCGCCGACAATGTCCCCGCCTTCCCACAGTCAAGAGAATACGGAGAGCTCACAGGCTCTATACACTGTGCTCAAGGGAAAAATGAAATATGAAGACACCGATGTGGAGCCATAAATGATGGCTTGATACACAATGATAAAACATGCAGAGTGATAAAACACAAGCGCAATGCTAAAAAAGAAATCACTTAAAAGGATATTCAATCAGTAATGAGCTACCCC
>NC_045741.1:3495736-3497681 GCF_008692095.1 Etheostoma spectabile | reverse complement strand
CTCCAGGAGATGATGAAACATATTACTGAAATACATCACAAAATAACAACAAACAACAAAAGCTTGCAAAGATGGCAAGCTCAGAAACAGCTGCCTTAAATCTCAACGACAACGGAACAAAATGCATGAAGTGACAAGAGGAATGAAACAGATAAAAGATATACATGGTCTATTTTATTCTTCTTAACCCTCGTGTTGTCTTCTTGTCGAAATTGAAAATCCACACTTTTGTTGACACTTTTTATCAATGTTTTTAACTTTTTCATACATTTTTGTCCGTTTTTTCAACAGATTTGATGTTTTTTTCCAATGTTATGTTTTCAATGCTACGTAACACTAACTTATTAACCTTAGTTATACAGTTGTTTTTGGAATTTATGGTCAATAAACCTCATTTATAGGAAATTATACCTAATGTTTGAGTTAGAAAAGCAGAAATTAGGAATTATTTAGACTAAAATTAAAGGAATGGATGTTGATGGATAATCACAGACTGGAATATGTCAACTTTTACTCAATACTATTTCAAAACCACTTCAATTAGTTTTTCAAATGCTATAAAATTGAATAAGACCCAAAATTAATGAAAGTAGAGATTTGTACTTGGCAAAGAGCGTTGTGTTGAATCAATCATGTTATTTTGGGGAATTAAAAAGAACACTGATACAGGAAAATGGGTTAATTTGACCTGAGGACAACATGAGGGTTAATCCTAAAACTATTGTGGCTCTGTGTCAGTGTTGATCTGTTGGTCCATAGTTAGATCATCTCAACAATTTTTTAGAGGGATTACCATGAAAAGTAGTTAAGACTTTCATTGTATCCAGAGGATGGATTCTAATGACCTATGTCATATGGTTTTGAAGACAAGGACCCCTTAACTGAAAGAAAGAGACTGAAGAGGGACCCCCTACTATATATATTGTATGAAATTAAGTTGAATATTAAACTGGGGCTATAATAATGTGTGGGCGGCCTAAAGACTTTATACTTACCTTTTTTGTGCATAGAATACCAAGCTTTTAAAATAATATCTATAACTAAAATAATAATATTAAATATATTCTCAGTACTGTGTTGTCCTCGGGGTAAAATTTGACCCGTTTTCAAAAGCTTTTTTATATCAGAAGTTTCTTTCAACCAAAATACCCCAAAATTAACATGGACGCATGGATGATCTTTGGTAAATTTAATAATTACTTTCGTTAAATTTGGGCGGTTTTATTCAGTTTTATGGCATTTGAAAAAAAAAAAAAAAGTTTAAATGGTTTCTAAACAGAATCTTGACTTTACATCCTCTGATCTTAACTACCAGGCAAAATAATTCATAATTCATCATTTTAAAACAAAAAAAATAGGTAAAATGTCATATACTGTAAATTAGGTTTATTAACCATGTATGGAAAAAATAGGTTTGACAAAAATGTTTTAAAAAGTGTCAAAAGCATAGAAAAAGATGCCAAAAAGTTCAAGGTTGACAGGACGACAACACAAGGTTAATGACTATGCTATATGTGCCAAAAAGCCCATCGTCAATGTGTTTTTTTTCCACACATTATTTTCAGAATGACTTATGTTTGTTAATAACATTTTGGATTCATGTTAAGACTTTCAAAATAAAAATAATCTGGTAATCAACATCAGTAACTGGGGGTTGAAGATCTCTGATCTAACGCTATAATTAAGTTAACAATGTTAACTATTAACATAGTACAAGTTACATTGTGCTGGTACTTTAGTCGATGACCAAATACCCGATGACATTCCCATCAGCCTCAGCTGTACTTTGGGTTTTGTGCTGATTAGTAAATGCTAGCATGCTAACATGCCAAACAAAGATGGTGTAAACACACATGCTAAACATCAGCGTGTTAGCTTTGGCACAGTGAGCATGTTAGCATGCCAAGAGCTTAGGTTTTGTTTCAACAGTGGGGGGGGGGGGGGG
>NC_045741.1:3494274-3495726 GCF_008692095.1 Etheostoma spectabile | reverse complement strand
GGCACCATTAAAAACAACCGTCAGCCTCAAACACTCAATTTCCTGCATTTTTATGTAACAATTTCTAGTGCAGGTGTAGACATTTTTTAATCTGCTGTGTTGTTCAAAACTTTCTGCACAATCAAAATATCCCACGTTTCTGGGTGTTTTTCAATTCAATTTTATCAATTAATCACAACAAGAGTTATCTCAAGACAATTTACACATAGAGTAGGTCTAGACCACACTCTAGAATTTAAAAGGACCCAACAATTCTGGTAATTCAAGGAATCATGTACAGCACATCTCAATAACATCACATATTTATTTTTTAAGTTTACACACATTTACATTTTCATTTCAGTGTGCCAGCTGCTATGGCTGTAGACAAGTCCTCCAAACCATACGGCCATGTTGGTTGTTAATTCCCGTCTTCTTAGCCGAACCAGAGACTGTGACGTTGTCAACGATGTGAAACGGGCGCAGTTTGGTTAGGTCAAGGCACAAAACTACTTAGATACATTTAAAAAAAGATCCTGGTTTGGGTTTAAATCAGATGACTGCCGTAGTTTTTTTTTCAACTTTTAACTTAAATACTGTATATAACTTTTATATGTTTTGCCTAAAGGGGTTTTTCCTTTAGCAAAGTCATTTAATAAATGTATTGCATATTATATGCGTATGTATTTTTTATGCATGAGTAGATTTTATGTTTACTCATGCTTTTTCAATTTTCCTGTTTCATTAAAGTGCTCAAACAAACTTGGACGCATTAACTTGACACCACCACCCAGAGCAAACACGAAGGTGTTTCCTTCCTCAATAGCAATGCAAAAAATAAATTACCACCAGACACATAAGGAGGATACTTTTATTTTAAGATTATTTTTGGGTATATTTTGGCCTTTATTTTTGACAGGACAGAAGGGGGGAGAGAGGGGGAATGATATGCTGCAATGGGCCGGTAGGAGTCCAACCATGGCCCGCTGCTTTGAGGGGTAAACCTCTATATATGGTCGCCAACCTTAGCTATCTGGGCTCCCTCATAATGAGTATACTTAACTATTTTTATTTTGGCATTTGCAGACAGGCGATACATCAAATGTTTGTATGTTTTTAATGTCTCCACGTTTCCACAGCAGACTCATTCCAACTGTGGACGAGCTCTAGCAGTGAACGGCCTCCTCCTGTTCCCCGCCCGTTAAACTCTGTGTCTTTGGCTGATGTTTTGTTCCTGGATTATAATGATGTTATTCAGGGATTCCAAAAGCAATATTTGCAACATTAAGTGTGAATAAGTCCCTTTAATATATTTTCCAGTCCACCCCTTTTTTTTTTTTTTATTATGTCTGCCTGGCACTGTAAATATCTACCAAGGCCGTCCACCCCAAGGTTGCCACAGCGGCGAGAGCAGCTGATTGTAATGTGTGCAATACTCAACTGCTACTATTATTATTATTATTATTATTATTA
>NC_045741.1:3493693-3494264 GCF_008692095.1 Etheostoma spectabile | reverse complement strand
TTATTATTATTATTATTATTATTATTATTATTATCATTACTTTTCACCATTGCAACACCTTAACTATGTTAATTCTGTAAATACTGTATCATAATATTCCTTTAGCTATGTATATATTCACACTCCTTATATTTCTTTATTTATGTTTACTCTTTGTGCATCTGTAATACAGAGTTTCCCTTCGGGGATCAATAAAGTATTTCTGATTCTGATTCTGATTGGCTGCAAAACAGCGAGGGACGGGGGAGCAAGATGGGAGGACGGGGGAGAGGTGGGGTGAGGAGGAAGGAGGTGAGTAGTGGACACAGGTGAGTAGTCTTGCATCGGCTAGTCCACACAACATTGGAGGATGGGAGAAAAACTGGTTTATTGACATTTCTTTAAAACCAATCACAAGCTTAGCTAAGTAGGACGGAGCCACGGTGCCTCTGCTAAATGGTCTCAGGAAGGAACCTGTTTTGGTGAAACATGTACTGCATGTGTTAAAAGGAGACTTTAGTCGTCAACAAAAATCTCAGATTGGACGGATAGTCTAGCTAGCTGTCTGGATTTACCCTGCAGAGATCTGAGG
>NC_045741.1:3486713-3493668 GCF_008692095.1 Etheostoma spectabile | reverse complement strand
ACTAAGGCCCTATATAAAGAGACTTCAGATACAGTATTAGGGGACCACTAAGGTCTATTAAAAGAGACTTCAGATCCAGTATTAGGGGACCACTAAGGTCTATATAAATAGACTTCATATCCAGTATTAGGGGACCACTAAGGTCTATATAAAAAGAGACTATATCAAGTATTAGGGGACACTAAGGTCTATAAAAGAGACTTCAGATACAGTATTAGGGACAACTAAGGTTATATAAAAGAGACTTCAGATACAAGTTAGGGGACCACTAAGGTCTATATAAAGAGACTTCAGTACAGTATTAGGGGACCACTAAGGTCTATATAAAAGAGACTTCAGATACAGTATTAGGGGACCACTAAGGTTAATAAAAGAGATTCAGATACAGTATTAGGGACACTAAGGTCTATATAAAAGCATCCAAGTGCATCATGTCTTTCGTTCACACACTCTTGTCAGAGTTTTGGAACATTCAAATAACATTTGCAAGAAAGTTCCAAGCCAAAATGGATCGCGCCGTCAACCTCAAAATGATTACTATTGCAAGTTGTAAAGTGCTTATGTGCCAGCTGATAGCAACATATCAAGCTATAATGAGACAACAGTGATGCATCTCATGCGCATAAACAACTACAATCCAAAATAGCTGTTATATTTGGCTTGTAAATTGTAAATTAAAAAATTCTTTGTCTCCTCTTTCATTCACATATATTGTATTGATGACACCGCCATGTCTGCCAAGAAAGCGGAAACACATGGTGGAAAAACTTCTTTGTTTAATGGGGGATTGCAACCATAAAAGACCTAAAACAATCTCAATTCATTATTATTTGGAAAATACGTTCACTTATCGCTAAGCTGTTTATACCGATTAAGAGAAAATCTGATGAGATCTGACGTACAAACTGTGTGTCGAAATTTATGAAATTCCATCGAATTTTACGGTTTCCATTGGGTATTACTTAATTTGCATGAAAACGTGTGGCTGGAAACAGGGCTATTAATGTATATATTTTTCATGGTCCAGACCAATTAAACTGACACAGTGTGAAAGCAAAGTGAAAGGACCCTAGATCACTGGAGTACCACTATAATGGTTTCAAAATGCTCTACATGATATAAAAAGGGAAATCATCAATACTAAGTAAGTAAGGGTGATTTCCATTTCCAAAAACTTTTCTACCCAGTGTGTAAAGCTAAAATTAAATACAAATCAGCCAGTAGTGAGTAGGTGCCACTTTTTCACATGGAGGATAAACCACTTCATCCATACTTTTGTACTGTGATAACCAGTAGGCAGTGGTCATCATGAAAATGCAAATGACCAAAAGATCAGGAGAGAACTGCAGATGAGTCCATTGCACTGCAAACCATTCAATGTTCAGCAAGTGGGTGTTTTTTTTTCCATTCAGATATTGTCAGATATTCAGCTGTTGTTTTTATTTGAGGGCAACGGTAGCTCTGTCTGTAAGGACTTGGTTGGGAAATGGAGGGGTTCAAGTCCCCATATGGACCAGTCTCTGTATGGACCAAGTCGAGGACCAAGTCCCCGTATGGACCAAGTCTCCGTATGGACCAAGTCCCCGTATGGACCAAGTCTCCGTATGGGCCAAGCCCCGTATAGACCAATTCTCCGTATGGACCAAGTCCCGTATGGCCAAGTCCTCGTATGGACCAAGTACAGAGTGTGGACTGGTAGAGGACAGTTGCCCCATGATCAATCAATCAATTCAACTTCATTTATATAGCACTTTCCACACATGTAGCACAAAGTGCTTCTATAATGCCCCCCGCCCACAAAAATCTACAAACATAACACAATTCCCCTCCCCCCATCCCCATTCACCAACCCACCCCTAATATGAAAAATGAATTGAATAAAAACAGAAACCTGTTGTTATTTTGTTATGTATTTCAGTGAGTGTTTCATCAATCTCCTGGGGGGGGGGGGATAGCTCAGTACTGATTGAATATCCTTTGAAGTGATTTCTTTTTTAGCATTGCATTTTTATCACTCTGCATGTTTTATCATGTGTATCAAGCCATCATTTATGGCCCACACCGTTTAAACTGAGGAAACACCAACAAGTGAGGAAACACTTAAAAACCAAAAGATACTTTAATAAAAAAAATCTCTAAAGATCTCAACAGTGGCTAATAAGTACATATCCTGTAGATCCATCCATAATCCATAAACACATATACATAAATAAGTAAAAATAAAAACAATAAAAATGATTAATCTGACTTAAACAAAGTTTAAAAAAAATGGTGTATGGTGTGTAGTCCGGGTCTAAACCTCCATTCTAACAGTAGGAGCTGGCATTACTAAGGAGAGGAAGCGGAGGTCACAACAACAACCTGATTGTGTTACAGGAGAGGCTCCATTTGTTTCTACATTGATAATGGATCTCTTCTTTTGAACTTTTGTACTATAGTGTTGTTGAATTTGGCAGCATTAGTAAGGAACTGCATATGAGTCCCACAGTGGGTGAGGCACATCATTTGAAGGGTTATCTAAGTGGGAGACATTGTGTTTCTCACTCATGTTCTTTTTTCTTCCTTCACTCGCCTTCCTCTTTTCTAGAGTGTTGTCCTTCTTTTGAGCCCCCCCTTCCCCAATACTTCTGCTTCCCTAATCTCTTGTTCTGTTTTCTTCACCTTCTACTCCTCACCTGGTCTACAGTGGTGTGAAAAAGTGTTTGCCCCCTTCCTCATTTCCTGTTCCTTTGATGTTTGTCACACTTAAGTGTTTCGGAACATCAAACCAATTTAAGCAATAGTCAAGGACAACACAAGTAAACACAAATGCAATTTGTAAATGAAGGGTTATTATTAAAGGTGAAAAAAAAATCCAAACCATCATGGCCCTGTGTGAAAAGTGATTGCCCCCTAAAATAACTGGTTGGGCCACCCTTAGCAACAACTGCAACCAAGCGTTTGCGATAACGTGCAATGAGGCTTTTACAGCGTCCTGGAGGAATTTTGGCCCACTCATCTTTGCAGAATTGTCCTAATTCAGTTACATTAGAGGGTTTTCGAGCATGAACGGCCTTTTTAAGGTCATACCACAACATCTCAATAGGATTCAGGTCAGGACTTTGGCTAGGCCACTCCAAAGTCTTCATTTTGTTTTTCTTCAGCCATTCGGTGGTGGACTTGCTGGTGGTTTAGGATCATTGTCCTGCTGCAGAACCCAAGTTCGTTTCAGCTTGAGTACACAAGCAGATGGTGGACATTCTCCTTCAGGATCTCTGGTAGACAGCAGAATTCATAGTTCCTTTTATCACGGCAAGTCTTCCAGGTCTGAAGAGCAAAACAGCCCCAGACCATCACACTACCACCACCATATTTTACTGTTGGTTAATGTTCTTTTTATGAAATGCAGTGTTCCTTCTACGCCAGATATACTTGGACACACACCTTCGAAAGAGTTCCACTTTTGTCTCATCAGTCCACAGAATGTTGTCCCAAAAGTCTTGGGGATCATCAAGATGTGTTGTGGAGAAATTGAGACGAGCTTTGATGTTCTTTTTGCTCAGCAGTGGTTTTCTCCTTGGAACTCTGCCATGCAGGCCATTTTTGCCCAGTCTTTTCCTGATGGTGGAGGCATGAACGCTGACCTTAACTGAGGCAAGTGAGGCCTGCAGTTCTTTGGACGTTGTTGTGGGGTCTTTTGTGACATCTTGGATGAGTCGTTGCTGCGCTCTTGGGGTAATTTTGGGCGGCCGGCCACTCCTGGGAAGGTTCACCACTGTTCCATGTCTTCGCCATTTGTGGATAATGGCTCTCACTGTGGTTCGCTGGATTCCCAAATCTTTGGAAATGGCTTTATAACCCTTGCCACACTGATAGATCTCAATTACTTTCTTTCTCAATTGTTCCTGAATTTCTCTGGGTCTCGGCATGATGTGTAGCTTTTAAGGATCTTCTGGTGGACCTTACTGTGTCAAGCAGCTCCTATTTAAGTGATGCCTTGATTGTGAACAGGTGTGGCAATAATCAGGCCTGGGTGTGGCTAGAGAAATTGAACTCAGGTGTGGACAACCACAGTTATAGTATGTTTTAACAAGGGGGGCAATCACTTTTTCACACAGGGCCATGATGGTTTGGATTTTTTTTCACCTTTAATAATAAACACCTTCATTTACAAATTGCATTTTGTGTTTACTTGTGTTGTCCTTGACTATTGTTTAAATTGGTTTGATGTTCCGAAATACTTAAGTGTGTCAAACATGCAAAGGAACAGGAAATGAGGAAGGGGGCAAACACTTTTTCACACCACTGTAGCTAGGTTAACTGGTCCTCAGATCTCTGCAGGGTAACACCAGACAGCTAGCTAGACTATCTGTCCAATCTGAGGACTAGGTTACCTGGTCCTCAGACCTCTGCAGGGTAAATCCAGACAACTAGCTAGACTATCTGTCCAATCTAAGGACTATGGTTACCTGGTCCTCAGGTCTCTGCAGGGTAACTCCAGACAGCTAGCTAGTATCTGTCCAATCTGAGGACTATGGGTAACTGGGTGAGGACCAGGTAACCATAGTCCTCAGATTGGACAGATAGTCTAGCTAGCTGTCTGGTGTTACCCTGCAGAGATCTGAGGACCAGTTAACCTAGCTACAGTGGTGTGAAAAAGTGTTTGCCCCCTTCCTCATTTCCTGTTCCTTTGCCTGTTTGGACACCTAGTATTTCGGAACATCAAACCAATTTAAACACATAGTCAGGACAACACAAGTAAACAAAAATGCAATTTGTAAATGAAGGTTTATTATTAAAGGTGAAAAAAAATCCAAACCATCATGGCCCTGTGAAAAAGTGATTGCCCCCCTTGTTAAAACATACTATAACTGTGGTTGTCCACACCTGAGTTCAATTTCTCTAGCCACACCCAGGCCTGATTATTGCCACACCTGTTCACAATCAAGGCATCACTTAAATAGGAGCTGCTTGACACAGTAAGGTCCACCAGAAAGATCCTTAAAAGCTACACATCATGCCGAGACCCAGAGAAATTCAGGAACAATTGAGAAAGAAAGTAATTGAGATCTATCAGTGTGGCAAGGGTTATAAGCCATTTCCAAAGATTTGGGAATCCAGCGAACCACAGTGAGAGCCATTATCCACAATGGCGAAGACATGGAACAGTGGTGAACCTTCCCAGAGTGGCCGGCCGCCCAAAATTACCCAAGAGCGCAGCAACGACTCATCCAAGATGTCACAAAAGACCCCACAACAACGTCCAAAGAACTGCAGGCCTCACTTGCCTCAGTTAAGGTCAGCGTTCATGCCTCACCATCAGGAAAAGACTGGGCAAAAATGGCCTCATGGCAGAGTTCCAAGGAGAAAACCACTGCTGAGCAAAAAGAACATCAAAGCTCGTCTCAATTTCTCCACAACACTCTTGATGATCCCAAGACTTTTGGGACAACATTCTGTGGACTGATGAGACAAAAGTGGAACTCTTTCGAAGGTGTGTGTCCAAGTATATCTGCGTGAAGAACACTGCATTTCATAAAAAGAACATTATACCAACAGTAAATATGGTGGTGAGTGTGATGGTCTGGGCTGTTTTGCTGCTTCAGACCTGGAAGACTTGCCGTGATAAAGAACTATGAATTCTGCTGTCTACCAGAGATCCTGAAGGAGAATGTCCGACCATCTGCTTGTGTACTCAAGCTGAACGAACTGGGTTCTGCAGCAGGACAATGATCCTAAACACACCAGCAGTCCACACCGAATGGCTGAAGAAAACAAAATGAAGACTTTGGAGTGGCCTAGCCAAAGTCCTGACCTGAATCCTATTGAGAGTTGTGGTTGACCTTAAAAAGGCCGTTCATGCTCGAAAACCTCTAATGTAACTGAATTAGGACAATTCTGCAAAGATGAGTGGGCCAAAATTCCTCCAGGACGCTGTAAAAGCCTCATTGCACGTTATCGCAAACGCTTGGTTGCAGTTGTTGCTAAGGGTGGCCCAACCAGTTATAGGTTTAGGGGGCAATCACTTTTTCCACAGGGCCATGATGGTTTGGATTTTTTTTTCACCTTTAATAATAAACACCTTCATTTACAAATTGCATTTTGTGTTTACTTGTGTTGTCCTTGACTATTGCTTAAATTGGTTTGATGTTCCGAAACACTTAAGTGTGACAAACATGCAAAGGAACAGGAAATGAGGAAGGGGGCAAACACTTTTTCACACCACTGTAGACCAGGTGAGGAGTAGAAGGTGAAGAAACAGAACAAGAGATTAGGGAAGCAGAAGTATTGGGGGAAGGGGGGGCTCAAAAGAAGGACAACACTCTAGAAAAGAGGAAGGCGAGTGAAGGAAGAACAAAGAACATGAGTGAGAAACACAATGTCTCCCACTTAGATAACCCTTCAAAATGATGTGCCTCACCCACTGTGGGACTCATATTGCAGTTCCTTACTAATGCTGCCAAATTCAACAACACTATAGTACAAAAGTTCAAAAGAAGAGAGTCCATTATCAATGTAGAAACAAATGGAGCCTCTCCTGTAACACAATCAGGTTGTTGTTGTGACCTCCGCCTTCCTCTCCTTAGTAATGCCAGCTCCTACTGTTAGAATGGAGGTTTAGACCCGGACTACACACCATACACCATTTTCTTTTAAACATTTGTTTAAGTCAGATTAATCATTTTTATTGTTTTTATTTTTACTTATTTATGTATATGTGTTTTATGGATTATGGATGGATCTACAGGATATGTACTTATTAGCCACTGTTGAGATCTTTTAGAGATTTTTTTTATTAAAGTATCTTTTGGTTTTTAAGTGTTTCCTCACTTGTTGGTGTTTCCTCAGTTTAAACGGTGTGGCGCCATAAATGATGGCTTGATACACAATGATAAAACATGCAGAGTGATAAAAAGTGCAATGCTAAAAAAGAAATCACTTCAAAGGATATTCAATCAGTACTGAGCTATCCCCC
>NC_045741.1:3481839-3486703 GCF_008692095.1 Etheostoma spectabile | reverse complement strand
GAGATGATGAAACACATCACTGAAATACATAACAAAATAACAACAGGTTTCTGTTTTTATTCAATTCATTTTTGTCATATTAGGGGTGGGTTGGTGAATGGGGATGGGGGGAGGGGAATTGTGTTATGTTTGTAGATTTTTGTGGGCGGGGGGGCATTATATGAAGCACTTTGTGCTACATGTGTGGAAAGTGCTATATAAATGAAGTTGAATTGATTGATTGATCATGGGGCAACTGTCCATCTACCAGTCCACACTCTGTACTTTGGTCCATACGAGGACTTGGTCCATACGGGGACTTGGTCCATACGGAGAATTGGTCTATACGGGGACTTGGCCCATACGGAGACTTGGTCCATACGGGGACTTGGTCCATACGGAGACTTGGTCCATACGGGGACTTGGTCCATACGGGGACTTGGTCCATACAGAGACTTGGTCCATATGGGGACTTGAACCCCTCCATTTCCCAAACCAAGTCCTTACAGACAGAGCTACCGTTGCCCTCAAATAAAAACAACAGCTGAATATCTGACAATATCTGAAATGGAAAAAAAAACACCCACTTTGCTGAACATTGAATGGTTTGCAGTGCAATATGGACTCATCTGCAGTTCTCTCCTGATCTTTTGGTCATTTGCATTTTCATGATGACCACTGCCTACTGGTTATCACAGTACAGAAAGTATTGGATGAAGTGGTTTATCCTCCATGTGAAAAAGTGGCACCTACTCACTACTGGCTGATTTGTATTTAATTTTAGCTTTACACACTGGGTAGAAATAGTTTTTGGAAATGGAATCACCCTTACTTACTTAGTATTGAGTGATTTCCCTTTTTATATCATGTAGAGCATTTTGGAAACCATTATAGTGGTACTCCAGTGATCTAGGGTCCTTTCACTTTGCTTTCACACTGTGTCAGTTTAATTGGTCTGGACCATGAAAAATATGATACATTAATAGCCCTGTTTCCAGCCACACGTTTTCATGCAAATTAAGTAATACCCAATGGAAACCGTAAAATTCGATGGAATTTCATAAATTTCGACACACAGTTTGTACGTCAGATCTCATCAGATTTTCTCTTAATCGGTATAAACAGCTTAAGCGATAAGTGAACGTTATTTTCCAAATAAATAATGAATTGAGATTGTTTTAGGTCATTTTATGGTTGCAATCCCCCATTAAACAAAGAAGTTTTTCCACCATGTGTTTCCGCTTTCTTGGCAGACATGGCGGGTGTCATCAATGACAGATATATGTGAATGAAAGAGGAGACAAAAGAATTTTTTAATTTACAATTTACAAGCCAAATATAACAGCTATTTTGGATTGTAGTTGTTTATGCGCATGAGATAGCATCACTGTTGTCTCATTATAGCTTGATATGTTGCTATCAGCTGGCACATAAGCACTTTTACAACTTGTGCAATAGTAATCATTTGTAGGTTGACGGCGCGATCCATTTTGGCTTGTGAACTTTCTTTGCAAATGTTATTTTGAATGTTCCAAAACTCTGACAAGAGTGTGTGAACGAAATGACATGATGCTACTTGGATGCTTTTATATAGACCTTAGTGGTCCCTAATACTGTATCTGAAGTCTCTTTTTATATTACCTTAGTGTCCCAATACTGTATCTGAATCTCTTTATATAGACCTTAGTGGTCCCCTATACTGTATCTGAAGTCTCTTTAATATCCTTTTTTCCCCTAAACTGTATCTGAATCTCTTTTATATAGACCTAGTTGTCCCCTAATACTTGATATGTAGTTCTCTTTTATATAGACTTAGTGGTCCCCTAATACTGGATAGAGTCTATTTTATATAGACCTTAGTGGTCCCCTAATACTGGATCTGAATTCTCTTTTTATATAGACCTTAGTGGTCCCCTAATACTGTATCTGAAGTCTCTTTACCAAAATTCAGACCTGGTGCCAAATTACAGCCACTAAACCACAATGAGCTTTTCTTAGGATGCACTGTTTCTGAGTCTGCAGCTTTTGAGGAGGAGAAAGGGAGGGGGGCAAGATGGAGGCTGGGGGTGTGGCCTCGACCAACTGCCACTTTGCTCGTTTAAAAGCCATGATGTCTCTCTCTAATGGATGGGCCAAATTCTCTGGGCGGGCAAAGCAGGTAATCTTGCCCCTTATGACCTAATAAGGGGCAAATGAAAGCTCAGATCGGCCCATCTGAGCTTTCATTTTCTCAAAAGCAGAGCAGGATACCCAAGGCTCGGTTTACACCTATCACCATGTCTAGCCACTGGGGGGCCATAGGCAGGCTGGGGGAATGCGTATTGATGTTAAAAAAACTGGAGTGGAAAAAGTGGAGAAAAGTGGAGATGTACGTTGGCAGAGCACCACCTGCTGTACCTTCTCCACTCATGTATACAGGAGAGTAGATTGATTGCTTGGATTAAAAAAACATCTTTAGCAGGTTCCCATGTGATCTATTTATATCACATTTTAATCAAACACTTGTATTGCCACACCTTGTTTTCGCTCGCAGCGATGCCCCTGTTTGATTGATAGGCCTAGATTCTTTGCCAGAAGATTCTTTCTTCTTGTCTTTTTCCCCCTCAGGACACACTTCTGAGAGGCGTAAATACGTAATCAGAGCCGGGGAAGAGAAGGAAAGAGGACCAGGAGAGTTTAAGCACAGTGGAGCAAAGTCAGCAAAAAAGCAACGAGAAGATTGTGATTCTGTGTTTGAATTTTGCGATGGACAAATTCCTCCGGAGCCAGAGTGGAGGTATTTGAGTATAAACCTCCCCTAAATGCCCCTGTGTGCAGCAAACAGCAGCAGTTGCAGGGTGTTGATGGAAAAAAAGGTTTTATGTCCCAATAAAAGCTGGTTTACTGCAGACTAACTGGGTGTGTATTTATATCTATAAAAAAATAACAAAAAAAAACAGAGGGAGGACTCAGAGGCGTGCATGCTTTCTAATTCAGAGAAATGGGCACATATGTGAATTCAAATGCACAAATAAAGTCCTCTCTGAGTAGACTTCCTGAAACAAAGGGGAAGCCTTCAATGCCCTGCGAGCTTTGCTGGTAAATGTGATCCCTAGACAGTCTGTGATTCTAGGACAAATACCCCAAAACCAAGCCAGAATCTTCTCATTTACCCCCAAAACTGAAATGCACCACTCTGTCGGAGCCTCCACCCATCCTTTCAAAGTGGGATATCAACAATTTTCATGTCCTAAGTTGGTTTTTCTCTGCTCAGTTTTATTTTGAAGGTAGAAAATTGAAATTTTGAGCACTTTATTTCCTGCATTCTGGTGAATTTTTTTCTGCAGCAATGTATGCCTTTTCTCCATCAAGTCATGGCACAAATGTCTTTGTTTTTGTAAAGGACATTGGTTGAAAAGTCATAGGACAAGGTTGAAGTTAGTCCATTATTGGGGGGGGGGGGTTGGGGGGGGGGGGATGACTAGGAGACAAACAGACCTAAACTGGTCCTCTGCAAACAACCGCCCTGCGGTGAAGATGCCCACGGCACAGCTGCAGTTTCCCTTAAACGGGAGAGCTGCATGGAAGTATATAGCTGTTATTCAGGATGCTAACCATGTGTTTTCTGTGTGTGTGTGTGTGTTTGGGCAGCGTGTTATTCTGGTTTGTTGAGCTTTTACTGGGCAGCACTTCGGAGAACTCCTTACGGTAACCTCTGACCGAAACGTTGGCTCCAAAAAACTCCATCTTCTCATGTAATTTCTTTTCCACTCATTTCAAATAAGATGTTTTTTTTTAATGAAAGGATTTTCTGCCATTTGAAAAGGGAAAGACTGAAGCAGACTGCTGCTCTAGAATCAGGAAACGTAGAACGAGCTGACTGGCATTTAAAAAAGATTGAGATATTTTTTTTTTTAAGGATTACATTTCAGACCCAAATGACTTAATAATAAGTTGATTTTATACAGTCTTAAGCATTCTGAGTCGGTGAAAATGTCACTTCTCCACCATGAATGAATTACATTGAGCACTAATTGATGTTTCAACATGAAATTGCAGAAAAGAAATATATTTTTAGTCCATATGGACAATAATTCATTTCTGTTATTGTTCAAATGCCAGATGCCCCTCACTTTGCTTTCTTTGTGTTTGAATTAAAAACTCTGGTTAAATTACAATGACTATTGTTAGTTGCTCCATGCGGCACTGATGACGATGAAGATGATTGTGATTGGTTTTAACACATGCCAATAAACAAGAGCACATTTTTCTCCTATTTCAGAAGGCTTTGTGACTAGCCAGACCTTCCTATGCAGCACTGTGGAGGAAGGTCCAACAACACGAGACTTAGGTTTTGGTAACAAAACATAAAACTAATAATACAACTAAAACTGGTACTTACACTAACTAACTAACTTTCTTGTTGGGTCTCCTGTTACTAATTGGGAAAAACATTTCACAATTGTCCTATGAGCGGGCTGTTCCATTTTCAAAGTTCAACATCTTCTAGAATTCTGTTCCATTCCATTCCGGTTACTATGCCACAGTAACCGCTTGCCCATCGATTGGATAACATAAGCTATGTTTCCATCCACCCGTTTTTATCCAAATTAAGTGATATTGAATGAAAAATTCCTTATGGAAACACTAAAATTTGATTGAATATCATGAATATTGACTCAAAGGACATACGTTCGGTCTCATGTGAATTTCTCTTGATCGATATACGGCTTATGCGATAAACGCTGATGGAAACGTTATTAGCCGAATAAATAATGAATTGCGATTTAGGTCATTTTGTGGTTGCAACCCGCCACAAAACAAAGGAGAAGAAGAAGATTTAGTTAATTTCCCCCAGTCTCTGTCTGCACACATGGTGGGCGTCAACAAAGACAGATGGAAGTGG
>NC_045741.1:3480681-3481829 GCF_008692095.1 Etheostoma spectabile | reverse complement strand
GAGGAGACGAGAGACTTTCTGGATTTAATTTATCAGGAACTCCCGAAGGAAATGGCCGACAAAGGTTAGGACAAGCTGTAGGACGTCCTCCGGAGTCAATGGAAGACGCTCGAACAGCGAGACATGTCTCAAAAAAGAGCTGTCTCACAGCGGGTCTAGAGGGACAATAAAAGACAAGTGTCATCTGCATTGTGTGACGACCCCTGTGGGGCTGTCCTATGTAACTTTCCTGTGCTTGCCTCATTAAGTTGGTTGTGAACACCTGAGGGCCCCAGTGTGTGCTGATTACTTAATCCTGGTCCTAATGCAGTATGAGGTCTCTTCTTCTTTTCTCACACAGCGGAGGCGTCCCCCCATCAAGAATGTGGCTACGGTCGTTTTGAGTTCTTGGTTGCTTTATTTCCACGTATGATTTATCATATGTTCCACTAAATTACTTTTGTTATACCTTGTGCGATTCAGTGCGAAAATGAATGGAAACATTTTAAAATGTCTAAAATCAATTCGATATGCCAATTGCATGCAAAACAGCATGTTGCGTCATTACCACAGGTTTTTATTTGCTTTAAAGCTGTTGGATGAAAACACACTTTCCCCAGCTTTATTTGCTTCATACAAGTTTTTTTTACCGAACTTCAGATAATTTGATTGACAAGTGGATGGAAACTTATCTATAGGCGCTGATATTGAAATGCTACATCATGGCGCTTCGTGGCTATTCGCGGTGCTTCTGCGTCCAGTGTGTTTGGGCCGTTAAATACATTGATTTTTATCAGAAATGTCCCTCCAGTCATGTCCCTCCAGCAGGGATGCTCACCCACATCTGCTGTCGTGTGGATGTCTCGGTTCCTCCCTCCCTCTGTCTTTAAGCCTCGGAGACGACACAGCAAAGCCCCGTAGGCTTCACTTCAGCATCAAAAAATATTTGCATAACATAATCGTCTGCTCGATTTCAAGTCTGCGACAATTTTGACCAAAGTGCCCCGTGGTTAAGTTTTGCTGTGGCGCTCCTTTTTTTCTCATGAACACAGAGACAAAGATGAATAATGTGCATCGCAATTGAATGCACCACAGTCACTGATGGTGGTTGTACTGATGCTTTTCACTGTGAAAACCTCTCTGGAACATATTGAAAGTGTCCCCCCCCC
>NC_045741.1:3480143-3480671 GCF_008692095.1 Etheostoma spectabile | reverse complement strand
TCAGCCTAACATTGAGCCCCTGAGTGTGTGTGTGTGATGTGTGTGAGGACTAGATGCAGACGCAGCCGGGATGACATGGCTGCCCCTGCAGAACGAGCAACAGACCAGCCAGACCACCCACATAGAGTTCTCTGATACTGCAGACATCGCCTGCTCAATCAGCGGGGACATTTATATTGAGGCTGTTTAACTGCATTAACAAAAGAAGTAGCATCACCGCGAACATGTCCAACATGGGAAATGGGGACATTTCTCATTCACATGAAACAGATTACACAGCGATTCTGCAAAAATGACAAGAGTGAAGTTTAATGTATCTTTAAATCCAACTTTGCTTTGTAATTCTAAAATTTTCCTTTGACATTTCTTTTGTGGTCAACACTGGGGACACAACACACTATTTCTGTTGTTCTGAAGATGAGAGACTGGGTAAAGACATCTTGTTCATTTGCAACTCCCAAAAGGCTGCAAATTGTTTTCTCGTCAACATCCTCAATAGTGGAGCAGATAAGTGCCATTTTTTAGGGT